>NW_015171546.1:329752-330103 GCF_001447785.1 Gekko japonicus
CCCTGCCTCCAGAGCCTTAATCGCGGCGCAAAAGAATAATAATAATAATTTTTAATCAAATTGGCAAGTGGGGGGGGGGAGTTGTTGCACCAAAGCGCCCCACCCCCCCTTTCTCTGCGCGCTTGCAAATTACCTGGAACCTTGCAAGCCATTCTCCATGGCTGCCTGCCTGGGTCTCTCTCGCTCGCTCGCTCTCTCCTCCTCTCTCTCTCCCGCTCGCCTCTGCCCGGCTCTCCCAGCCGCCGCCGCCGCCGCTCCGCTCCCTCCTGCCTCCCCGCCCTGAAGCCCACTCCCCTCCGGGCTACTCCCACCGCCCCCCCCCCGTCCGCGCCATTGGCGCCCCCCCCCCTT
>NW_015171546.1:330131-337703 GCF_001447785.1 Gekko japonicus
CAAGGCTGCCCCACGGGGGGGGGGGGGGGGAGATCTCCGGGGGGGGGGGGGGGGAGGGATCGCAACGAGGAGGGAAGAGGGGATGGGATGGGGTGAGATTTTCCCTGCGCCGCGGCTGGGTTGATCCGGAGTCACGCGCGAAGTGAATCCGGATTCAGACGCGGCGGGGCCCGGGGGTCATCCTTCCCGGTAGGGAAACTGTAGTTTGCGCATTCAGGAATGATGACCCACGCCGCATCCTCGGCGACTGAATCCGGATTCTCGTCTCGGTCTGACTCCGGATCCACTTCGCGCGTGACTCCGGATCAAACGCCCCCGGAGCCGCTTTCTGGGCGCGGGCGGCTCTCCGGGGCCAATCGGGGAACTGGATCCGGAAGGGTTAAGGCGCCCCCGCCCCCTACTCCAGATCTTTTTATTTTAGAGGCAAAAGGTGGGGATCATACCATAGCCGTGGACAGGTAAGATGCGAAACCGTCTGCGGCCGGTTGCTAGGCACGCTGGGGTTAAACCAGTTTCGGACAGTTCGGGCAGCAAACTGGATCCGGATTAGCGGGGCCTGTGCTCCTTCTGTGATGAATCCGTACACAGCACAGACCTCAGCGAAGGCAAGTCAGTCTCGCATTTGTTTTGCAAAGCTTACTCCCAAGTAAATGTGTCAAGGACTTCACCTTTAGAGAGGAGAACTGAAACTTTGTCCTCAAAGAGCATCAGGCGGCCAATCCGGAGTCTTTCATTTACACTTGGCTTGATTTCTGCTTTTCTCGGAGGCTAGGTCATTGGACAGACTAAAAGCGGCAGGTGCACAACAACAACCTGCCTTTACTTGAAAGTAGTTTAAATCAGGTCTTCTCAGTAGTCTCCGGTCTAAAAAGAAAGTGACTCCAGATCAGCCAGGCTTTCTTGGCTAGAGGCCTGACTTAAAAAGCACATCGGACCTCAGCCCTTAACTCCTGTTAACAAGATTCAGAAATGACTGTACCCTCTAAAAAGAGACAAGAAAAGCGGGCAAGCAAGCCAGAGGAAAAGAAAGGGTGTGACTCCGGTTTCTCAACCAGAAATAGATCCGAATTTCCTATTTCCAGGGCCAAATCCGCAGCTGCTACCGCCCTTTTACTCTCTCCGTTCAGTGTTCGAGGCTGGAAAGGAATAGCGGTCCCCCCCCCCCACTCCTCAGATAGTCCCCTTAAAGAATTTCAGACTTAAGGACGATTTACGGGATCAATTTCGTTTAGATACATTCAAAAAAATTCCTAGCCAAGAAGCTAGAATTGGTTGTGTAGATGCGCCCCCGTGTGGCGAGAGAAAGGTACAAGCGCAACTTATTTTATATTTTGGAATTGTTTTCCGCCTCTGATGGAGAGGTGAGCAATTCATAGGATTGCTGATCAGCGGAAAAATTGGAAGTTTATACTTTCTGGGAAGCAGAAAAGGGGGAAAGATTGGTGGGAAGTCAACTCTGACCTCATTTTTTCTTCTTGATAAAAATTAGCAGCGCTCCACCATCGGCAAATATTGTCAGTGACCCCTGTGGGCCCATAAGCAAAATTACAAGCAATTCTGTAATTATTTAGTATTTAGTTATTTGCTTTATCTATATCCCGCCTTTCTCCCCAGTGGAATCCCAGAGCGGCTTACGTTGTTCTCCTGGCCTCTGTTTTATCTTCCCAACAACCCTGTGAGGTAGGTGCGGCTGAGGGTGTGTGACTGGCCCAAGGTCAACCAGCAGGCTTCCATGGCAGTGTGGGGATTTGAACCTGGGCCTACATCCTAGTCCAAACCCAGGATGTTGTAATGGTTAAGAGTGGCAGACTCTAATCTGGGAGAACCGGGTTTGATTCCCTCCTCCTCCTCCACATGCAGCTGCCGGGTGACCTTTGGTCTGTCACAAGTTCTCTCAGGAGCAGTCCTCAAAAGAGCTCTCTCAGCCCCACCTACCTCACAGGGTGTCTCTTGTGGGAAGGGGAAGGGAAAGGAGATTGTAAGCCGCTCTGAGACTCTGAGTGAAGGGCATGGTATAAATCCAATCTCCTCCTCCTCTTTCTTCTCTACTACGCCACACTGGCTATTTTATTTATTTGCTTCCTTCATTCATATCCCAGTGATGGAGACCCAAAGCGGCTCACATCCTTCTCCTCTCCTGCATTTTATCCTCACACCAACCCTGTGAGGTAGTTCAGGCTGAACGTGTGTGACTGGCCCAAGGTCACCCAGCGAGCTTCCATAGCAGAGAGGGGATTCAAACCTGGCCCTTTCAGATCCTAGTCCGACATTCTAACTGCTACAATCACACGGGCTGTACAATCAAACTATCGTAACGCTGGGAGTGGAAGCGTTCTGAACCGCCTTGAGCTCCGCAATGAAGGACCGGCGGCTAATTGTTTTCAATAAAGAAATAAAATGTTCCACGGAACATCAGGCTGAATGGCTAAGTACCAAACAAAAGCCCTTCATGGCTTTGGCCCCTCTTATTCGTGGGACCGTCTCTTCCTTCCTGCCAACGGGCAAAATCAACAACTCTCCATACACGTGACCTTCCCCGTTATGGCCCCGCCCTGTGGAACAGCCTACCTGAGGAGGTCACAAAGGTTCCCTCAGCTTGGTGTAGTGGTTAGGAGCGCGGACTCTGATCGGGGAGAACCAGGCTCGATTCCACGCTCCTCCACATGCAGCTGCTGGTGTGACCTTGAGTCAGTCACAAGTTCCCTCTGAGCTGTTCTCTCAAGGGCAGTCCTCGAGAGAGCTCTCTCAGCCCCACCTCCCTCACAGGGTGTCTGTTGTGGGGAGGGGAAGGGAAAGGAGATGGTAAGCCACTCTGAGGCTGTGGTCACACGGCAAGCTTATTACGATTTGTTTATGGCTTGGGATGATCACACATCCCTTCCTGAACCGCAAGCATTGCACAACAAGGCTCTGGGCACTGTCTAGATAGCTGTGCCGCCGCTTCGGCGGCGCAACGCGAGGGTTTTTTAAAATTTGCTTTGCGCATGTGCATATGCACACGGCCGAACAAAATGAACCGGCGACGTACTACCAAGCACTGGAGTCTGTATGTGCACTTGAACGTTTAAACATTGAATGTATTCAGCGCAGGATTGCTCATGCGCACAAAGGCGGAAGCTGGGGGGGGGGGGCCCTCATCGCACGAAGGACGGTCAGACAACCTAATTGCAATCATTGTGAGAGATGGCTGTCCATATCGGCAAAATCGCGGATTCAAAGCACAAATACCCGGAAAGTACTTGATTTTCCCGGTGTTGGAAAACTTGCTAAGGAACCGGGAGGATTGTGCGAGTGAGCCCACCTCGTTGCGGGTGACAGATTCAGGCGTCTGATCAGCAATTTTAAATGCGAGAGGGAACAGCGGTGAAACCCGATCAAAATGACCGTGTGTCCATGGCCTGAGACTCTTTCGGGTAGTGAAGGGCGGAGTATAAACCCAATCTCTTCTTCTCTCTTCTCTCCGGGCCTTCTGTCAACCGTGCAGAACTGAACGATTCAAGAGGCCTTTTCTGCGCAGGCAACAGAGTTGAGCAGAACAAAATGGTTTCACAGACTTGCTCGGATGAATGATTAGGGACTGCGGCCTAGACTGCTGCGTAGAGCGGACTGTATGTAGGATCCAACTTACGTGATTCCTGGACGGCTTAATGTGTCATGTGAATACTTCTGCTCTGCTTCAGTTCCTTCGGGGGAGTTCCAGACTGCTGCAGTCCTAATGCATCGGTTATTGAATGTTCCCGTCTGTCGATTGTACTGACTCACCGTGTGTGATCTGCCTCAGGTCACTGTGAGAAAGGCGGACTATCAATAGCGTAAATAAACGGTGTGTTGTAATCTTTCACAGCAGGGTGCTCGAACCCCAACTTTGCAGTCTGCAGCTTTCTGAAAATGGAGACCAGGAGATGTGGCAGATTTAAGGAGACTACATGGTGTCATCGGGAATCTAATTAGATCAGAACGAGATCTGGGCTTCAGCACTCTCAGGGGGGATTCCTTTCACACTCGGTGACTTTACTTATCTTGGATGCTTACGAGTGGTTAAGTGCACGGACTCTAATCTGGGAGAACCGGGTTTGATTCCCCACTCCTCCACTTGCACCTGGCTGGATGACCATGGGCAAGCCATAGTCCTGGGACAGCTGTTCTTGAAAAAGAGCAGTTTCTGTCAGAGCTCTCTCAGCCCCACCTGCCTCACAGGGTGTCTGTTGTGCATCCACATTTCTTCAGATACACTGAAAGATAAGTCACACGGGGAGGGCTCTGCAGGTGGGGAAGGACTTACTGCACGAGAGCCAGTTTGGTGTAGTGGTTCAGAGCGCGGACTCTAAGTGGAGACCAGGAGACGTGGCAGATTTAAGGAGACTACACGGCGTCATCGGGAATCTAATTAGATACAGTTTGCAGTGGGATCAGAACCAGATCTGGGCTTCAGCACTCTCAGGGGGGATTCCTTTCACACTCGGTGACTTTACTTATCTTGGATGCTTACGAGTGGTTAAGTGCACGGACTCTGATCTGGGAGAACCGGGTTTGATTCCCCACTCCTCCACTTGCACCTGGCTGGATGACCTTGGGCAAGCCATAGTCCTGGGACAGCTGTTCTTGAAAAAGAGCAGTTTCTGTCAGAGCTCTCTCAGCCCCACCTGTCTCACAGGGTGTCTGTTGTGCCTGCACATTTCTTCAGATACACTGAAAGATAAGTCACACGGGGAGGGCTCTGCAGGTGGGGAAGGACTTACTGCACGAGAGCCAGTTTGGTGTAGTGGTTCAGAGCGCGGACTCTAATCTGGGAGAACCGGGTTCGATTTCCCCACTCCTCCACATGCAGCTGCTGGTGTGACCTTGGGTCAGTCACAAGTTCTCTCAGAACTGTCCTCTCAAGGGCAGTTCTCAAAAGAGCTCTCTCAGCCCCACCTGCCTCACAGGGTCTCTGTTGTGGGGAGGGGAAGTGAAAGGAGTTTGTAAGCCGCTCTGAGGCTCCCTTGGGTAGTGAAGGGCGGGGTATAAATCCAATCTCCTCCTCCTCCTCCTTCTTCCATAGAAACATCACAGACTGCTTCTTCCATAGAAACATCACAGTGTTTCGTGGCCCTTTCTTCCCATGAATTGCCTCCCTCATGGCTTTGTCTCTGTGCGTGTTGCCAACAGAGGCACTTCATGCAACCAACAAAATAGAGTTCAGCCCACAAAAAAATCTGGCGCAATAAGTTTTCAAGGCGCCCCGACGCTTCTTTTTCTTTTGGGGCACTCCAGAATTTCGGGTTCCTGGAGATAAACCGTAAGGAGTTTCATGCATCCGGGTAGAATGGATTTCTTGTGCGGTCGTTGCCAAATAATCGCAGCATGTTTGTGTACTTACTTTGTCTCAATGTTGGCTTTGTAGATCAAGGGTGTTCCCTTTCTCTTTACGCTTGAGTATATTTCGGTATTCTGTTTTGTTAGTACTTGGATGGGAGACCACCAAGGAAGTCCAGGGTTGCTACGCAGAGGCAGGCAATGGCGATTTGCCTCTGTTTGTCTCTGTCCTGTCCCGGATGGCCCAGACTGGCCTGATCTCGTCAGATCTCAGAAGCTAAGCAAGGTTAGCCCTGGTCAGTACTTGGATGGCAGACCACCAAGGAAGTCCAGGGTTGCTACGCAGAGGCAGGCAATGGCGATTTGCCTCTGTTTGTCTCTGTCCTGTCCCGGATGGCCCAGACTGGCCTGATCTCGTCAGATCTCAGAAGCTAAGCAAGGTTAGCCCTGGTCAGTACTTGGATGGCAGACCACCAAGGAAGTCCAGGGTTGCTACGCAGAGGCAGGCAAGGGCAAAACCACCTCTGTTTGTCTCTGCCCTGACCTGGATGGCCCAGGCTAGTTTGATGTTGTCACATCAGACTAGGGAGTGAACAAACATGTGGACAAGGGGGACCCAATAGATGTTGTTTACCTTGACTTCCAGAAAGCTTTTGATAAAGTTCCTCATCAAAGGCTCCTAAGTAAGCTCAATAGTCACGGGATAAAAGGACAAGTCCTTTTGTGGATCAAAAACTGGCTGATTAATAGGAAACAGAGAGTGAGTATAAATGGGCAATTTTCTCAGTGGAGGGTGGCAAGCAGTGGGGTACCGCAGGGGTCAGTACTTGGTCCACTGCTTTTTAACTTGTTCATTAATGATTTGGAGTTGGGAGTAAGCAGTGAAGTGGCTAAATTTGCGGATGATACGAAGTTTTTCAGGGTGGTGAAAACCAGTGAGGATTGTGAGGCACTCCAAAGGGATTCGTCAAGGATGAGCCATTGGGCGTCAACATGGCAAATGGGGTTCAATGTGGCCAAGTGCAAAGTGATGTACATTTGAGCAAAAATTCCTAAATATAAGTACACATTGATGGGGTCTGAACTGGCAGAGACTGAGCAAGAGAGAGATCTTGGAGTTGTAGTAGATAACTCACTGAAAATGTCGAGACAGTGTGTGACTGCAATAAAGAAGGCAAATGCTATGCTGGGGATTATTAGGAAGGGTATTGAAAACAGATCAGCCAATATAATAATGCCCCTATATAAATCAATGGTGAGACCTCATTTGGAATACTGTGTGCAATTCTGGTCACCACACCTTAAAAAGGATATTATAGCTTTGGAAAAAGTGCAGAAAAGGGCAACTCGAATGATAAAAGGGTTGGAACACTTTCCCTATGAGGAAAGGTTAAAGCGCTTAGGGCTCTTTAGCTTGGAGAAAAGACGACTGAGGGGTGACATGATCGAGGTTTATAAGATTATGCATGGGAAAGAGCAGGTAAAGAAAGAGGTACTTTTCTCCCTTTCTCACAATACAAGAACCCGTGGGCACTCCATGAAATTGCTGAGCGGTCGGGTTAGAACGGATAAAAGGAAGTACTTCTTCACCCAAAGAGTGATTAACACATGGAATTCACTGCCACAGGAAGTGGTGGCGGCTACAAGCATGGACGGCTTCAAAAGGGAATTAGATAAGCATATGGAGCAGAGGTCCATCAGTGGCTATTAGCCACAAGGTATAGCTAGGGGCTCTGGGGCAAGTGATGCTCTGTCTTCTTGGTGCTTGGGGGGGGTCAACAGTGGGAGGGCTTCTAATGTCCTGGCCCCACTGCTGGACCTCCTGATGGCACTGGTATTTCTGGCCACTGTGTGACACAGAGTGTTGGACTGGATGGTTCTAGTCAACATAAAGTTGATCCAGCTGAATGATTATTTGGATAATAATAATAATTTCTAATTCTATGTATAGCAATGGAAAGACCCAATATTAGAATGGTATGATATTTAGAGCTAAACAGTTTAAACTGGACTTGTTGTAGGTTTTATATTACAAGAAGGGGGACCTGCGATACTTGGGGGGGGGAGCTCCACACGGAGGAGGAGGAAGCAGCCACAGGTAAGCCTTCTCCCCCCCAGCACCAATGGCGAGGCCCACGCAGCTCCTGCCAGGTCCACCAAGCCTTCCCCCCCCCAGCACCAACAGCGAGGCCCGCGTGGCAGCCGCCGGGCCCACTAAGCCTTCTCCCCCACCACCCCCCCCCCCAATGGCGAGGCCCACATGGCTCCCCCCCCTGA
>NW_015171546.1:338127-347673 GCF_001447785.1 Gekko japonicus
CCAACCCGGCACTGAAGTGTCTCTCTTTCTCTTTCTCTCTTCCCACCCCCTCACCGGCTCCCAGCCGAGGCCCGCGCGGCGTGGACCCGCCGGGCCTCGCAACTCTCTCTCTCTCTCCCCCCCCCCCCCCCCCCCTCTGGCTCCAAACCGAGGGCTGATCGGCTTGCGGCAAGCACGCGCAGGAGACGCTCTTGCACTTTCAGGGGGATTTAAACATCCCCCCGAATGTTTTTTCAACTTTTTTTATTTTTGTGCACACGTGGGGACTGGCCCACGTGTGCACAAACCTCTCCCTCCCCCCCAGGTGCCCCCGAAGTGCAGATTTAGATATCCGCACTCCGGGGGCAACTTCAGCATTAGTATAAAGATAGATGCTTACATGTTATATTTGAACTTGTATGTTACGTTTTTACAAAATGATAATAAAATGTGGCTTTTTAAAAACAGGAAGTCCAGGGTTGCTATGCAGAGGCAGGAAAGGGCAAACACTCTGTTTGCCTCTGCCCTTACCTGGAGGGCCAAGGCTGGCCCGATCTTGTGACATCACAGAAGCTAAACAGGGTCACTCCCGGTTTCTACTTGGATGGGAGACCACCAAGGGTTGCTATGCAGAGGCAGGCGATAGCAAACCACCTTTGAACCTCTCTTGCCTTGAAAGCCCCATGAGGGGGTTGCCAAAAGTTGGCTATGACTTGACTACAAAAAAAACAAAAAAGCTCCTTGGTGTCTCTTTGGAAAGGCACGTTTTGCAACAAGCTCTCAGTCCCTCGTGCATTTTGCAACCAGCCCAAGAGCACCGTGGGCCGTGGCCGCGGGTGACTTCATCTCCCTGCTCTGGCAACTCCTCCCTTTGCTCGAGGGCCTTATCAGAGGCATCGCGGGTGCTCCATTTCTGAAATGTAGATCTTATCGGCTTTCCAACCAGGGCTCTGGACAAGCAGCCTGGAATGTTGAAGCAAGCTGTGGGCGGGGTTTGCTGCGGTGGCGCCCACAACAGGCGCCGGGTCTGCTGCTCCGCTGGGCCCAGGTCCTGGCAGGGGTATCATAAGAACATAAGAGACGCCAATGTTGGATCAGGCCAAAGGCCCATCCAGTCCAACACTCTATGTCACACAGTGGCCAGAAATACTAGGTGCCATCAGGAGGTCCACCAGTGGGGCCAGGACATTATGCTTATCTAATTCCCTTTTGAAGCCGTCCATGCTTGTAGCACCCACCACTTCCTGTGGCAGTGAATTCCATGTGTTAATCACTCTTTGGGTGAAGAAGTACTTCCTTTTATCCGTTCTAACCTGACCGCTCTGCAGTTTCATGGAGTGCCCACGAGTTCTTGTATTGTGAGAAAGGGAGAAAAGTACCTCTTTCTTTACCTGCTCTTTCCCATGCATAATCTTATAAACCTCGATCATGTCACCCCTCAGTCGTCTTTTCTCCAAGCTAAAGAGCCCTAAGCGCTTTAACCTTTCCTCATAGGGAAAGTGTTCCAACCCTTTTATCATTCGAGTTGCCCTTTTCTGCACTTTTTCCAAAGCTATAATATCCTTTTTAAGGTGTGGTGACCAGAACTGCACACAGTATTCCAAATGAGGTCGCACCATTGATTTATATAGGGGCATGATGATATTGGCAGATCTGTTTTCAGTACCCTTCCTAATAATCCCCAGCATAGCGTTGGCCTTTTTTATTGCAGTCACACACTGTCTCGACATTTTAAGTGATTTATCTACTACAACTCCAAGATCTCTCTCTTGATCAGTCTCTACCAGTTCAGACCCCATCAATGTGTATTTATATTTAGGATTTTTGGCTCCAATGTGCATCACCTTGCACTTGGCCACATTGAACCCCATTTGCCATGTTGACGCCCCCTTGCCCATCCTTGACAGATCCCTTTGGAGTGCCTCACAATCCTCACTGGTTTTCACCACCCTGAACAACTTCGTATCATTCGCAAATTAATAATAGGAAGTACTTCTTCACCCAAAGAGTGATTAACTCGTGGAATTCACTGCCACGAGGTGGCGGCGGCTACAAGCATGGACAGCTTCAAGAGGGAATTGGATAAACATCTGGAGCAGAGGCCCATCAGTGGCTTATTAGCCAGAAGGTATAGACAGGAACTCTCAGGCTGGGGCAGGTGATGCTCTGTATTCTTGGTGCTTGGGGGGGACGACAGTGGGAGGGCTTCTAGTGTCCTGGCCCCACTGATGGACCTCCTGATGGCACGAGATACTTTTGGCCACTGTGTGACACAGAGTGTTGGACTAGATGGGCCATTGGCCTGATCCAACATTGGCTTCTCTTATGATCTTATGTTCTTATGATTATATGGTTCTTTTTCCCTGCATAATTCCATGATTTGCAATAACTGAAGTGGCTGATTTACGGGACTCACAACAGGCAGATGGATCCATCCCGTCTGTTCTCGCCAGAGGGCGCTGAGGCTGCGGATCGGCTCCCCCTCCTCACTTATCGCTTAGCTAATGAGACTGTCGAAAGAAAAACCCTTTTAAGGGAAAACAGTAACCAAACACGGCAGGAGTGGTGGAGCTGAGTGATGGTTGGAGGGGGGGGGGGTGCAGTGGGGCGAGAGGCGATCGCTGCGGTGAGGAAAATATACCTTTCCGTGGTCAGCGACAAAGTTGGCAAATCTTTTTTTTTTCCATCCTAAGGATGCTGAGCGGGCCGGGGCTTCTCTTGCCCAAGCGAACAAATGTACTGAGTGAGAAAAACCACGGGCCGGATCGGGCCGGCAAGCTGGACCATTGCCCTGCCTGGTGGTCTCTAACAAGGTTTAGGAAATTCTGGTGTAAATCCAAGATGGGGCCCAATGGAAGAGGCAGTGGGGGAAGAAGGATGAGGAGGAGATTGGATTTATCCCCCGCCCTCCACTACCTGAAGGCGTCTCAGAGCAGCTGACAATCTCCTTTCCCTCCCCCTCCCCACAACAGACACCCTGTGAGGTCGGTGGGGCTGAGAGAGCTCCTTCGAGGACTGCCCTTGAGAGAACAGCTCTGAGAGAACTTGTGACTGACCCAAGGTCACACCAGCAGCTGCATGGGGAGGAGTGGAGGAATCAAACCCGGTTCTCCAAGATTAGAGTCCACGCTCTTAACCACTACACCAAACTGGCTCTGGATTGGGAAAACCAGAGTTCACCTCCTTTCTCAGCCACCAGAGGAACCTCTCACCATCTGTCCGTCCAGCCCACCTCACAATGTTGTTGTGAGGGTAAAAAGGGATGGACTTCCACGTGAAGGGATTGGATTTATACCCTGCCCTTCACTCGGAGTCTCAGAGCAGCTTACGAACTCCTTTCCCTTCCCCTCCCCACACCCTGTGAGGTAGGTGAGGCTGAGGGAGCTCTTAGAACTATCTTTGAGGGAACAGCTCTGAGAACGTGTGACTGACCCGAGGTCATCCAGCAGCTGCGAGTGGAGGAGTGGGGAATCGAACCCGGTTCTCCCAGATTAGAGTCCATGCACTTAACCACGACACCGAACTGGCTCTGGATTGGGAAGACCAGAGTTCACCTCCTTTCTCAGCCACCAGAGGAACCCTCCCTGGTTGATGGCCATTTTTTGCAAAGCTCCTCGGCTCAGGGGGTGGCTGTGCCTGAGGCCAATGCGGGGCGAAATTGATGGCAAAGGTCCCTGGTAGCCAGGGTTGCCAGCTTCCAGGTGGCACCTGGAGACCTGCGATTACAGGTGTGATCTCCGGATGACCAAGATCCGTCTCCCTGGAGAAACTGGCTGTTTTGGAGGGTGGGCTCTGTGGCATTCTACCCTGCTGAGGCCCCTCCCCTCCTCAAACCTTATCCTCCTCAGGCTCCACCCTCAAAATCTCCAGGTGTTTCCCAACCTGGAGCTGGCAGTAGAGTCCATGCATTTAACCACGACACCGAACTGGATCTCCACGTGTGAGTGTGTTTGCTCACATCTGTGTCCCTGGTTGATGGCCATTTGTTGCAAAGCTCCTCGGCTCAGGGGGCGGCCGTGCCCGAGGCGGATGCGGGGCGAAATTGACGGCAAAGGTCCCTGGTAGCCAGGGTTGCCAGCTTCCATGTGGCACCTGGAGACCTGCTATTACAGGTGTGATCTCCGGATGACCAAGATCCGTCTCCCTGGAGAAACTGGCTGTTTTGGAGGGTGGGCTCTGTGGCATTCTACCCTGCTGAGGCCCCTCCCCTCCTCAAACCTTATCCTCCTCAGGCT
Source organism: Gekko japonicus (assembly GCF_001447785.1). Classification (NCBI taxonomy): domain Eukaryota; kingdom Metazoa; phylum Chordata; class Lepidosauria; order Squamata; family Gekkonidae; genus Gekko; species Gekko japonicus. The sequence goes on from NW_015171546.1 coordinate 342,342, forward strand.
CCACCCTCAAAATCTCCAGGTGTTTCCCAACCTGGAGCTGGCAGCCCTACAGGACAGCGAGCCGCAAAGTACAGCAGAGGTGTCATGGCTGCCTGCGGGCTCCCAAGAGTCTCTGGCCTCTCCCAGGAGACTATTAGCCCTGCTCCGAACCGACGGCATCTTCCCAGCATCCTCAGCCGGGCAGCGAATGTGAGCACAGTATACCTTTGCTGGCTGCTGCCCAGAAATGCCAGACGGCATGGCTTTTCATTTCGGGGCCTAGTCTAGACGAGGAGGAGGAGGAGAAGAGGAGAAGGAGGAGGAGATTGGATTGATACCCCGCCCTTCGCTACCCAAAGGAGTCTCAGAGGGGCTTACAGTCTCCTTTCCCTTCCCCTCCCCAAAGAAGACACCCTGTGAGGTAGGCGGGGCTGAGAGAGCTCTTTCGAGGACTGCCCTTGAGAGAACAGCTCTGAGAGAACTTGTGACTGACCCAAGGTCACACCAGCAGCTGCATGGGGAGAAGAAGAAGAGAAGAAGAGATTGGATTGATACCCCGCCCTTCGCTACCCAAAGGAGTCTCAGAGGGGCTTACAATCTCCTTTCCTTTCCCCACTCCACAGCAGAGACCCTGTGGAGTCTTTTGAGCAAAAACTCTACTTTGTGAGCTTACTGGCATGGACGTTGTGAGCGAGCGATTTGGCTGCTGCATCAATTAGTTTGCTCTGGAGCCCTCCTCCCTGAGCTGAGGCAAAAACGTGTGAGCCGGTGGCTAAAAAATAGCGAGTTAGCTCACACCAACTCAGCTTAGAGGGAACACTGCCTGTGAGGTAGGTGGGGGCTGAGAGAGCTCTCTCGAGGACTGCTCCTGAGAGAACAGCTCTGAGAGAGAACTTGTGACTGCCAAGGTCACACCAGCAGCTGCATGTGGAGGAGTGGGGAATCCAGCCCGGTTCCAGATTAGAGCCCGTACTCCTAACCACGACACTAAACATGCCAGCTACATCGGGAAGGAGCTAGCTCCGTTCCACTCGGATTGGGGGAATCCTCTTTCTCTCTAGCCTTCAACATTTTTGATGTTTTGCTCAGATTCCAAATGTGGAGAGGCAGGAGGGTTGCCAGACACCCCCTCCCCGCGGAATTAGGGGTCCCCCGCCGCCAGGCCCTGCCCCCCAGCCACCAATCAGCTGTCTATTGGGGGGACTGAACAGTAAGAAGAGAAAGGCGCAGGTTATATTGCTGGTGTTGCGCCGGAAGTGACATCACTTCCAGGACACGCTCTGGTATCTGGGCAGAAATTCTATGGTAGAAGCTGGTTTTACCATAGAGTTTTTGACCAAATCCCAGAATGTCACCCAGAAGTCGCTGGCGTGATGAGGTCACTTCCTGTTTGACACCAGCAACATGGTTTGGGCCTTTCTCTTTCTCTTGGGCCCTCTCTTTCTCCCCCTCCGTCCCCCACAGTTGCCAGGAGGGACCTGGCAACCCGAGGCAGGAGAGAGGAATACTAGCTTCTCTATTGGCAGAAGATAACAGCTACGGGTCCTGGGTGTAAGTCCAAGCTCTCCCATGCCAATGGCCTTGGGTTCAGTCATTCAGCCTAACCTACCACTCAGGGTTGTTGTGAGGACTCAGCGGAAGAGAGGATAGTCTCAGATCCCACCCTTGCCTCCCGGAGCAAGGGCAGGATAAAAATGTGACCGATTCTCATGTTTTAAACTTGCTGGTCACATGAGGAGCTGCTACTGTGCTGGGCTGAACAGTTCAGAATTCCTGTCTATGTGTTTGTTTCTTTGTAGTCCGTCTTTCTCAGGGGGACTCCAGGTGGATTACAGATCGTGAACCAGCACAAACGACAAAATGGAACATTCAATAAACAGTGCAATGAGATAGGAGGAGGAGAAGAAGAAGAAGAGATGGTTTTTACTCCCTTCACTGGGAGTCTCAGAGTGGCGTGATGAGGTCACTTCCTGATTGACACCAGCAACATGGTTTGGGCTTTTCACTTTCTCTTGGTAAGTCCCCCCTCCGTCCCCCACCAGTTGCCAGGAGGGACCTGGCAACCCGAGGCAGGAGAGAGGAATACTAGCCAGGGCCTTGTCCAACCCGCTTCTCTATTGGCAAAAGATAACAGCTACGAGTCCTGGGTGTAAGTCCACACTTTCCCATGCCGATGGCCTTGGGTTCAGTCATTCAGCCTAACCTACCACTCAAGGTTGTTGTGAGGACTCAGCAGAAGAGAGGATAGTCTCAGATCCCACCCTTGCCTCCCGGAGCAAGGGCAGGATAAAAATGCCTTCAATCATGTCACCCCACAGTCACCGTTTCTCCAAGCTTGGCCTTCTCCAAGCTTGGCAGTTCAGAATTCCTGTCTATGTGTTTGTTTCTTTGTAGTCCGTCTTTCTCAGGGGGACTCCAGGTGGATTACAGATTGTGAACCAGCACAAATGACAAAATGGAACATTCAATAAACAGTGCAATGAGATAGGAGGAGGAGAAGAAGAAGAAGAGATGGTTTTTACTCCTAACAGGAACAAATGGCAGCAGCCGACAGCTGTGCATGACGTCAGTGGAGCCTCCATATTCAGAAGCAGTAGGCTTCTGAGGACTAGATGCAGCAGGGGACGGCCCCAGGCACTGTGGTGGTCCATTGGTGAGAACTTCAAAGCTGGTTAGGGCTGCCTCGTGCATTAAATGCCTGCCCTGAAAGTTCTTCCACACAGGGAAGAACTGGAGTGGGGGTCCCCAACGTGGTGCCTGTGGGCACCAGGGCACCCACCAAGCGTTCTTAGAAAATGGGTGGGGACAGATGGGGCTTTAGCTCACAGGACTTCAGATTGGCCATTAGGGATCTGATCGGCGGTGTAGATATTTTAACGGTTGCTTCAGCAAAAGCGGCCGCCGCTGCCAAAAGCATCTTCACCGTGTTACTGTGCGCAGATGCAAGAAAATATTTTAACCATATGTTCGTTTGAAAAGGCCTCCTGTTACACACAGCTTTGGCCTGAAATACTGAAGAGTTACAGTTAGAGTTACGCATAACCTCACTCCTGGACATTTTGTGGTTATCTCTGCCTCCAGCAGCCATTTTGTAGTTGCACCCTGGGCTATTTTTGGGCAGGAACACACAGGAACGGTGTTCCGGCTGGCTCCCAAGTTGGCCACGCCCAGCAGGAACTCATTAGCATAATAGGCCACACCCAACAGCAGAAACTCATCAGGACTGGCTACATTAGGGGTGTGTGGCCTAACATGCAAAGGAGTTCCTGCTACAAAAAAGCCCTGGGTTTTGACCACAAACAAGGTAAACATAATAACAAGCAAAAGGTGGGTGTGGCTGGATGAGCACACTTCTGGTAACATGGGGGTGCGGCCTAATGTGCTAATGAGCTATGCAAATGAGTTTCTGTTGTTGGGTGTGGCCTATTATGCTAATGAGTTCCTGCTGGGCTTTTTCTACAAAAAGAGCCCTGGTTGCACCCACCACCTTACGTCAGAATCCCAAAGGTTGGACTCGAAAAGGTTGAGGACCCCTGCCCTATAGGACCATTACTCAGCTCCCAGCGACGTATTCCCAGTAGTCATGTACTGCTGCGAGAGTTGGTCCCTAAGGAAGGCCAAGCGCTGAAGAATAGATGCTTTTAAATTATGACTCTTGAGAGTCCCCTGGACTGCAAGGAGATCAAATCAGTCAATCCTAAAAGAAATCAAACCTGACTGTTCCCTGGAAGGCTAGAGACTGAAGCTGAAGCTCCAACACTTTGGCCACCAAATGAGCAGGGAGCCCTCACTGGAGGAGAAGACCCTGATGCCGGGAAAGACTGAAGAAGAAGGGGACGGCAGAAGATGAGGTGGTTAGATAGTGTTATCAATGCAACGAATATGGAATTAAGCAAATGCCGGAGGACAACGGAAGACAGGAGGGCCTGGCGTGATGTGGTCCACGGGGCCTCATGAAGAGTCGGACTCAACTGTGCAACTGAACAACAACAAAAACACACGATAAATGGCAGTCGGCGTGACAATACTGTCTCCTTCCCTCCTTAACCAACGAAGATAAAGGAGTATTAGGGTGTCTTCAGTAACGGGGGTGGCGCAGGGCAGAGCGGTAGGCTCAGGAAGGGACGCCCGAGCCTATGGAAACAAAAAGAATTCAGGCCAAAGGGGGACTGGGGCAAGGCACTGCAGCTGCCCAGATGTTGAGAGATGAGGAGAAGGAGGCAGAGAGAAGGCAGCCATGTGCAGAGAGACAGGAAAGGTCTGGCAGGAACTGGAGGGGGGGGCAGGAGCTGAAAGACACAAGAGGAGGACAGAAGGTGGCCATTAGGCATTTGACAAAGTGGATGTGAAAGAAACTGACAACACCATTATTGGCTTGCCTTCCATCTGTATTCCACCTTTCTGCTATTAAAACAGCACTCAGGGCAATTTACAAGATGGGGATGGGCAGAGCCTCTGCTTGGCACGCAGAAGGTCCCAGGTTCAATCCCCGGCATCTCCAGTTTAAAAAGACCAGGCAGGAGGTGATGGGAAAGACCTCCACCTGAGACCCCCAAAGAGCCGCTGTGGGTCTGAATAACAATGCAGACCTCAATGGATCTATGGTCTGATTCAGTTTAAGGCAGTTTCCTGTGTTCGAGATGTAATTGTTAACATCTGAAACTGAAAACTCCAGAAACGAAAAAGCCAGCAAACTACAGCAGAATGAAACTGCAGAAAGACACAAGAAAATGTGTAAAGGTAAATAAAAGTTTCCCTTGCTCGAAATCTAGTCGAATCCGACTCTAGGGGTCGGTGCTCATCTCCGAAATTTATCTACGGTACTTGCAATTTCTTTGCTTTCAGACTGCTAGGTTTGCTGTAGTGGTTAAGTGCGTGGACTCTAATCTGGGAGAACCGGGTTTGATTCCCCACTCCTCCACTCACAGCTGCTGGATGACCTTGGGCAAGCCATAGTTCTGTCAGAGCTTATCTACTTGCAATGTCTATGCTTTCGGACTGCTAGGTTTGCTGTAGTGGTTGAGTGCGTGGACTCTAATCTGGGAGAACCGGGTTTGATTCCCCACTCCTCCACTCACAGCTGCTGGATGACCTTGGGCAAGCCATAGTTCTGTCAGAGCTGTTCTTGAAAAAGAGCAGTTTCTGTCAAGAGCCCTCTCAGCCCCACCTACCTCACAGGGTGTCTGTTGTGGGGAGGGGAAGGAAAAGGAGTTTGTAAGCCGCTCTGAGACTCCTTTGGGTAGTGAAGGGCGGGGTATAAATCCAATCTCCTCTTCTTCTCTTCTAGGCTGGCAGGAGCTGGGGCCAGAGACGGGAGCTCACTCCATCATGTGGCACTCGGGTCTCGAACTGC
>NW_015171546.1:347737-360466 GCF_001447785.1 Gekko japonicus
ACAGTAAAATATCCTGTTGGGAAGGGGGGAAAGAGGTTGCAGGGGGGGGGGGGCAGTCCTGATGGCTGGAGTTATAGATTCTCCAAGCAGACCCACTTGGTAGGTTAACATGGGACTAGCCTAACACATTGGGAGTCTGTCCCAAGGCGGAAAATCAAAATGGCGCCACCAAGACAACCCAGCAGGGCATTCTCCTGGGCAAGACCAGCGACAGTGAACGGGAGCTGCCCATAGTATCCAAACGCTGGCACAATCTGTGTCCAAGGATCCCTCCCCACATAATAACTTCTTGCTCATTTTAATGGTTAAATACATGCATACAGAGCTATTTTGGGGGCATTCTCCTGGGCAAGACAAGCGACATTGAATGGGAGCTGGCCACAGTGTCCAAACGCTGGCACAATCTGTGTCCAAGTATCCCTCCCCACATAATAACTTCTTGCTCATTCTAATGGTTAAATACATGCATACAGAGCTATTTTGGGGCAGGAACGCACAGGAACGGAGTTCCGGCTGGCTCCCAAGTTGGTCACGCCCAGCAGGAACTCATTAGCATAATAGGCCACACCCAACAGCATTAGGATTGGCTACATTAGGGGTGTGTGGCGTAACATGCAAAGGAGTTCCTGCTACAAAAAAAAAGCCCTGGGTTGTGGCCACAAACAAGGTAAACGGAATAAGAAGCAAAAGGTGGGTGTGGCTGGATGACCACATTCTGGTAACATGGGGGTGCGGCCTAATGTGCTAATGAGCGGTGCAGTCAGGGGTGTGGCCCAATATGCTGTTGGGTGTGGCCTATTATGCTAATGAGTTCCTGCTGGGCTTTTTTCTACAAAAGGAGCCCTGCATGCATACATGAAATGCAAAGGAAAGGGGTTCTAGAGTTCCCCCGAGCCTCCTTATCTCCCAATAATGGCCATTCCTACACTCCCTTTTCAAATATATCAAGGATCTCTTCCCCCCACCCCACCCACGTTTGTTTAGGTTTCTTTTTCCTGTTTTGTACTAGATCAAAGTGAAGAATGAAATTGGGGAGGGGGGAAGGTTTAAAATGTTTTTAAAGGGATGTTTTAAGTGATGACGTGGAAAAGTTGACAGTGACAAAACGGTGGGTTCCGAAGGTTGAAGAAAGGCAAGCTGATCACAAGTCAAATTCCGTTGTCAGTCGGCTCTTATTTTTCTTTTCTTTGGGTTAAAAGTTGCCAAGGGTTGGGGGAGATCTTCACAAAGCCCCAACTTGTAAAACGCACGGAGGGAGGATTTCTGTGGGGAAATATTTTTCTTCTCTCCAGCTCATTCAAACTGTGATTGCAGTACAAATCCCAAAGCTCAAAAAGGTAAGTAAGTGAAACGTCAATGCTTGTAAATTTCAAAAGTTTAAAGGTGTAGCTTCAGAATTGTTTGGAAGCTGCAGTAGTGAAAAAACTCATGTTTCTCTCTCTAAAAAAATGTCTGTTATTGTTATTCTTTCCATTTACAAACATTTGTTTCCTGTTTCTGCCTTTAAACAGTAGCTTAATGTCTACATTTCCCTCCTTTTCCCTTTCAAGATACTACACGTTCCTGAGAACTATAAATCCCACCAATTTTGATTGCATCTTTTATTGTTACTAACAGGTTTCTTATTTTTAAAAGCCAAACATGGAAATAACTTAAGGGGATTATGACAGAAAGATTATTCTCCTGTCGTTCAAACTGCAGAAGTAGATGCGGATTTTCTTTAGATCCTGGTCTTATCCATCAAATTAAAGAAATCTGGAATATGTATTTAATTAGAGATAACTTACCTGAATACTGCTTGGAAAGTTTAACTGCCGAAGGACAGAATTCCCGAGAGACAAAGGGGGCTGCGGATGGACTCATTATGGCAACAACATTTGGACATTGCAAGATTCTACGGAGAAAAAACGTTTCCTATTATTTTTGACTGGCTGTCAGCAATTTGGCATATTGTTGAAATTATTAAATGAAAGCAGATAGGATAAGCATGAGAGACGACAGATAATTTGAAAAGAGCAGGGATTCCCGTTGATTGAGAAAGAGAATTATCAAGGTAAAAAGTCTAAAACATTATTTGAAAAGAACTGGGCTCCTTTTATAAATTTTGGGAAGCAAGAATCCAGATTTTAAAACATGCATTTTCAAAAGAAATGAAATACCCATTAGACTGGAGAGGTTTCGGGAAACTAGGTTCAGGTTAATTATTTAACCTGAGGGATTTCAAGTGGTTCGTTTTGAAATATGTAAGCGAATTTCCTTGTTCCAAATATTCTGTGAACATGATTAAATTCCAGAGGGGAACAATCGGAAACATTAAATAGAACGAAAGAAAGATTATTGCAATTATTATCATGACTAGCAGTGCTTTTACTGTATTGTTCAATACCTTATCTTCCATTTTTTGTATTGTATATATAGTGTACCTGCATTAAATACTTTGTTGTTCGTATTTTGTAATACTAGTTCTATTGGATCGTTCATCCATTGTCTTATGTTGTCTGATTGTACTGTTTTATATCCTGAATCTGCTTTGAGTTTCAGCAAGATGGACTATAAACCAAGTAAATAAAAGATTAAAAATAAATAAATTAGAGCTTTTCATTTAACACCCCTGGTTCGAACCAGGCTGTACAATCGGAATGGAAAAGTGAACGAAAATTCCCCTGCAAAAAGTAATTTAAAATCAGAATTCCATAAAATATATTAACAGAATTGTGTGTCTGTGTGTTTTAAAAGCTGATGGGAGATAGAAAAAGAATATCTCACATGAACTATCAAAAAATAAATGCCAAACCCCAGGGGGTTGAGAGGAATGGTAAATGTTAAGAGTGACCTGTGAATAAGGAAGTCTCCAGTGCGAATGTCGTCTCTCCACAAACATTACAATTGGTTTATTGCACTTTGGACAAATGTTTATCGCACATAGCAATACTGTCTAGCGATATAAAATCACTATATTAAAAAAATCAATCAGATCAACTCATCTCTTCTGCCATGTAGCATCTCATTGTCAATAAACTGAGAACTGACCCCCATCAACACAAACTGCCCATGGTGCAGCGTTTATGTGATACAGACTTTGGCAGTATCCAACAATACATAAATAAATATAAACCACAAAGGCCAATCAATCATGCTGTGAAACATAACCCAAGCAATGCCTCTTGGGAGATCCACAAAAGGAGCAAAAAAGCATGTAATATATCTGCTGTGAACTTAGTAGGTAGACATTGACTTTCAGTCCACCCTTCTACATTATGGACTTACGACTGTCATACCTCGCAGGGCTGCTGTGTAGAAGACAACAAGATAATGGGTTGGATGCACATGGAGTGCTTTGAATGCCTCACGTAAATGATAGATACTGCTGTTAGCGGCACAAAAGAACCAGAGATTCTGTTGAATCCTGAAAGGTTTACTGTTAAAACGGATTGAAATAATCCACCCACCTATCCCTTTTCCGAAGAAAATAATTCGGCAGAGGCTGCTGTCTGGGAAGTGATGCTGATTCTGTGAACGTAGGCAGATCACGAGCGGGAGGGTAGCCAAGGCTGCATTAACGCTTCGTTCTCGTGGCCCTTTCTCACACACCCAGGGAAATGCCAATTGCCACTTTCAAGTCAGGAAGTAATTTTCTCTAGGCCAGTTTGGCCGGGGATCCTGGAAGGTTTTTTTGTTTGTTTGTATGGAGCAGGGGTCACTGGGGGCGTGAGAGGCACTGTGCGGGGGGGTTGGACTAGATGACCTTGGAGGTCCCAACTCCATGATTCTATTATTCTAAGTCCCATCAAGTCACCGCTGACTTACGGCGACTCCCATACAGTTTTGAAGGCGAGAGACGTTCAGAGGTGGCTGACCATGGCCTGCCTCCGCATCACGACCCTGGTACTCCTTGGTGGTCTCCCATCCAAATACTGACCAGGGCCAACCAATGCTCCCTCTAAGCTGTGGAGTCCTGTAAGCAAAAATTCTCCTTTGTGAGCTACCGGCATTAAAGTTGTGGGCGAGCGAGCTGGCTGCGGCATAAATTAGTTTGCTCTGGAGCCCTCCTTCCCGAGCGAAGAAAAAAATGTGTGAGCCGGAGGCTAGGAAACTGTCGCTTCTGAGATCTGACAAGATCAGGCTGACACTATCCCGGTCCAATTTTATAGGGTTTGATACCGAAGACGGGTTTTAAATTTGTTATTTTAAATGTACATCTTGATATTTTTAATTTCTTACTCACTACCAAGGCAGGGAATGGGTGGGAGGGATCCCAATTTGGGACCAAAGGCAGGGCGGGAAATGTCCAGATAAATACCCAAATTAAATGAAAGCAGCAGTGGCAGCATCTTTTAAACGTTCATATTTCTTGGGAAAGTGTAAGAAAAAAGATGACATCGGTCGGATTTCACGCCATTAATTATTCAATATGTTTTAAAGCAGGGGGAGGGGGATTATTTCACAAAATTAATTCAATCTGTCCCCCGGGGTTCGGGCAGCAGAGGCTGTCAGATGCTGCTGTATTTTGTAGAGTTTTTTTTTAAAAAAAACGGATCCTAAAAGTTAAATACGAGTTTCCTTGAAACCGCTTCCTTGTTTCTGTTTCAAGCTCTGCGTTCCGGATCGAACCAAAGGAACTACGTTGACGTTATGTGGAAATGTTAGATTTATTCGACACGGGTCGACAAGCGCTGTGCCTATTTTGACGCCTGTTTTATCGATAAATCAAAACCCGGATAAAGCGCCCTCTCCTCCTGAAAGATGTAAACCGTTCGGCTGTTTCTATTACTCGTTAAGATAAGAAATGTGACGTATGATTGAGATGTGACAGTGTGCTAACAAAGGGATGCATGGTCTCCGATCAGGGATGCCAGCCTCCAGGTGGGACCTGGGGATCCCCCCAGAATTACAGCTCATCTCCAGACTACAGAGATCAGTTCCCCTGGAGAAAAATGGATGCTTTGGAGAGGGTGGACTCTGTGGCGCTGTATCCCACTCCCCAGGCTCCACCCCCAAACCTCCAGGAGTTTCCAAACCTGGAGCTGGTGACCCCCACCATCCCCAGTCAGAACACAGCAGTCCTAGCTCCGACCCTCCCCCTGTGTAGTCCCTGATCAGCTCTCTCTCAGGCTTATCTACTTCACAGGGCTGTTGTGAGGATGAAAGGAAGGAAGGGCTGGATAACAGTGTCATGAATCAATACGGCGTTTTAGACTGAGCGAAAGGAAATATTTACAACTGCAGGGGGAGGGGACAGGAGAAACCCCTGTAACACCAATAGGAAATCAATAGTGGGTGAAGATGGCATCTCATATCAAGACCATTTAGGGATTTCGGGGGCGGGGCATGGAATGTCCAATTCGATCCGATCAAGACTTGGCTGGAGGAGCAGGCCGGCGCCGACACTCATAAGAACAAATCTCTGCACCCATGAGCTGTAAGCAAAGCTGGTGGGAGTCCGGTCCGTTCTGCTGCTCGGGAGGAAATGAGGAAATCCAGGGTGTGGCTAGCAAAGCCGTCAAGCCGGGATTGGCTAAAAGACTGAGACGGCAGGCTACTCCGATTGGGTAAAAACGAGGGGGAACCTGGCAGTGGGAAAGGTGGTGGTCGGCGTGGGAGTGGCCAAGGCCCCCGAGTGTTCAGCAAAACCTCCAGTTGATTTGCTGGACAGGTTGTCCGGGACCGTTGACTCGTGTGTGAATCCAAGAAGACCCAGCTTACGTCCAGCCCGTTCAGGGTTGGCCATGGAAGGGTTAAACGCCGACAGCTGGGTCCTGAAATCTCCCTTCAGCATCGTGAACCTCCTCCAAGACGTGGCCTCCAGCGAAACCCCCGAGGGACCTCTGTCATCGCCGCCGAGGGAAGAAGGGGGCACCGTGGCAGCCAGCGGCGAGCTCGAGAGGCTGAGAAAAGAGGACCCTTCCCGGGAGAGGAGAGGGAAACCCGAGAAGCCGCCCTTCAGTTACAACGCCCTGATCATGATGGCCATCCGACAGAGCCCGGAGAGGCGGCTCACCCTCAACGGCATCTACGAGTTCATCATGGGCCACTTCCCGTACTACAAGGAGAACAGGCAGGGGTGGCAGAACTCCATCCGGCACAACCTCAGCCTCAACAAATGCTTCGTCAAGGTGCCCCGGCACTACGACGATCCCGGCAAAGGCAACTACTGGATGCTGGACCCTTCCAGTGAGGACGTCTTCATCGGAGGCGCCACCGGCAAGCTGAGAAGGCGGTCCCCTGCTTCCCGGGCCAAGCTGGCCTTCAGGAGGGGAGCCAGGCTGACTTCGGCTGGGTTGACCCTTTCCGGATCCTTCTACTGGCCATTCTCCCCTCTCTACGGCGCCGCCTCGGCCTACCTCGGCCCTCACCCCAGCTCCTTCTCCTCTGTTTTCTCCCAACAGGCTGTAACTCCTCCAGGAACGCACAGACGGATGGAAGGCGATGACCCTTCCGGCAGCCACCAGCGCACTGTCACCACTACGACGCTGGCTTCGGCCTTGCCCTACAGCTTGTCCGTGCCTGAGCGCCTGAACTCTTGCTCGGTCAACTTCCTGACGGGCCAGGCGAGCTACGTCTTCTCTCAGAGACACCATCATGCCTTGCTGATGAGCCCTCCGGCCGACCTCCCTGCCAAACGTGCCGAAGATCTCCTCGGCGGAGTTCCTCCGACTTTCCCTGGGCGGATCTTGCCAGACTTCCCGAGCTACTTTGCGTTCCAGAATCAAGGGGTTCCCTTTAATCCAACTCTGCCTTGATTTTGCAGTTCACCGGCCACGGAAGCATTTCTTCCGTTGCTATTTAAGCCCAAACAGCCCTCTGTGCATCGAAGACTGACACGGTAGGATGCATTCTGGTCTGCCCCATATTGCTTTTCGACAGAAACTCGGGAGAAAGGAGGATAATTTTCTCCGTTGTCATCCATATAGTTCCCACACACACACACATTGTACTTTCTGGTGTTAAGAGGCCTTGGGAGTCCATCTGGGAGCACCGACATGAACGATTGTCTTCGACTTCTAATGCATCTTGTTGTAAATACCTTGAATTGGAAGAGACTGTGTATTTGACTGAGGCAACCTTGCATTTTCCCCCATGTCAGTCCAAACTCTTCTTTGCTGTTGCGACTGCAATGCTAGAGCTCTGAGGCTCAAGTGGGACGAGACTGCCTCGGCGGGCGCTGGTCGGGAGATTGCCGTAAATTGAAACCATCTACAGCAGAAGGCAGAACAAATTGACAGTCCAGTGGCACCTTTAAGACCAACAAAGATTTATTTAAGGTATGAGCTTTTGTGTGCTTTCGATATTTAAAAGAGTGTGGCGTGCACACAAAAGCTCATACCTTGAATAAACTTTTGTCGGTCTTAAAGGTGCCACACTGGACTCTGAGTGTGTTCTGCTGCATCAGACCAACTGGAACAACAGCAGAAGGTGTTTTTATCAACCTCTGGAACCAACGACGCAGCCCCTGGAAAGGCACAAACCAACACAGCTTCGTGGCTTCGTTTTTGTTAGGGACCCGAAACATGTCCTCATGTTGGATGCGTGAGCCGAAGAGATGCTGGACACATGTTCAGCGGTGTTCTAATTCTGCTAGGCTGTGGTTCATCCATTAAGCTCGGGGCCGTCCTAAGCAGCAAAGAGAACACCTTTTTAAGCTCTGCTCAGGTTCGGCACTCTGAAGCTATCGTCCCGAGCCGGACATGCTTTCAAATAAACACGTTTAGGATGGAGGAGCCAAACCTGATGGGGAATGCGCCTTGCAGAGTCATTTGTGGGTGCTGATTTATACAGCGTCGTCCGTTGTTAACGATGCTTTGTAATGTTTCATGAGCAAAAAATGCCAGGTCTTTGCCCCAAGGAGCTTACAGTATACATTTCAACAGGGCATGGACCACTCAGCCTGGATGTGGCCAGAGGCAATGATGGCGAATGAGCCCATTGCTGCCACTGGCCAGATCCAAGTTCAGCGATCACTGCAGTGCCGGCCAGTGTTCCCTCTAAGCTGAGTTAGTGTGAGCTAACTCACAGTTTTTTTAGCCTCCGGCTCACACCTTTTTGTCTTCGCTCAGGAAGGAGGGCTCCAGAGCAAACTAATCGATGCAGGAGCCAAATCTCTTGCTCACAACTTTAATGCCAGTAGCTCACAAAGTAGAATTTTTACTCACAAGACTCCACAGCTTAGAGGGGGCATTGGGGCCAGCCAGCTCGGCTCAGAATACTCCTGGGCCGCTTCAGCTCAGCTCGGACTTTGTTTCGAGCCCATTCTCATCTGAAGCTGTACTGAAAGGTCAGGATCGCCCCAAACCATCCCAGAGGGAAAAAACATGCATATTTTCTTCCAGGCCAGCACAAGAAGGCATCCATGTGACTTTCTCACCCTGCGTTGGTCCGTGTTGTTACATGGAGCATTTCACGATGCTGCTCCGCACATCTTGTGGACTGGAGATTTCAGAAGTGGGTGTGAGAACTGCTTTGCTGCTGGATCAGGTCCGTCCTGCCTTCGAGCATTAGCCAGCCTCACGTGTCTCAAGGAAGCTCACAAACCAGGCGACGGAGACGACATCTGTAACCAGAGGTACGCTGCTTGTGAATGTGGAAGTTTGATTTTTAATCACTGTCGCCATTAATAAAGCATCTTCCTTTGAATTTAAGCTTTTTAAAAACAAAACAAAAAAACGCTGACGCTAGTGGCCATCAATGTAACTTTGCAAATAAGAGTTCCCTACATGAATTGCACACCGTTAATTCTGTTACGTCTTTCCTATAATTTGTCCTGAACTTGTCAATCGATTTTCTTGGACACTGCAGAGTTCCAGTGTTCTGAAAGCAAACAATTGCTCACTATTCAACTCTCGCCCTGAGTTACGGCCCAGGTTAGTAGGGTTGGCTCTGGTTAGTAGTTGGATGGGAGACCAGCAAAGAAATCCCAGGCTCATTTGCAGAGGCAGGCAATGGCAAACCACCTCTGTTCATCTCTTGCCTTGAAAACCCTACATGGTAGCCGTAACCCAGCTGTACTTTCGTTGTTGTGGCTTTGTCAAGACGCCCGTTCTGAGCATCGGAGCGCAAGCTCCACTTAATTTATCCCTCCTCCCGTCAGATTTCTCCAAATAAATGTGCTTTGGAATGCGCAAATCGGTTTAAATACAAATGCACTGGGTTAATTGGCTTACGGATCAAGAGCTGGCGGCGCCCACTGATTTCTCCTGAATTCAACTCCGAGCGTGTGTGTCTTGAATTGCAGCTTCAAGCCACATGAAATCACACAGTCCTATTAAATCAATCCAGCCGTCGATGTTAGAATCAGGGTGCTGGAAAGCCATTTAGTATCAGCTCAGTATTAATGTCTCACTTCTGCAGTGCTTGCCATAGTGCGGTATTTTTGTTGTGGTTGTTATAATTGCTGTGAATTTGTACTTGTTTCAGTTTTAATTTTCCTTCATTAAGGAGAGAAGCAGGTCCCTTAGCCTGCAGTCCAGACCTAAGCGTGCGTGTTATCACTCCTTCAAGAAAAGAACTGCAATTTATATCACTTTAAAAATTCTGATTTCTACTTTTGTGTGTGTGTTTTATTTAAAAGCCAGCAGGAAGCTGAGAGAGTGTATGAAAGGCATTCTCTTAAGAGAGAACACTGTTCGTGTTTTTACAATATTATCTTCACAATAATCTCGATAATTTTAAAGGGGAAAACTTATGCTTATTTTTGGGGTGTTTTGTTTAAATGTTCTCTTTCCAAACTGCTAGCAGTGTTCCCTCTAAGCTGAGTTAGTGTGAGCTAGCTCACAGTTTTTTAGCCTCCGGCTCACACATTTTGGTCTTAGCTCAGGAAGGGTGGCTCCAGAGCAAACTAATTTATGCAGTAGCCAAATCACTCGCTCACAGCTTTAATGACAGTAGCTCACAAAGTAGAATTTTTGCTCACAAGACTCCACAGCTTAGAGGGAACATTGACTGCTAGTGTGATTTTTAAATAAGGGGGGCCCCTGTCCACCTAGCATGCCACTCCAAGCCCACGAACACAATCCTACATAGCGCAGTAACTGTGGGATCAGTGATATCTGCCGAACGAGCTTCCTTTAAATCAGTTCTGTTTGCATGTGGGAATGTACCTTAGCCTCCGATGTTGCAAACCGTGAGTTAATTGAACTGTGTGGATCAATATCCCAGAACTCAATAAAGATACTTATAACGTGTTTCCCATATGTTGAGACTTGCGTATTATTTCAGAATTGATGTTTCTGTGATTAAAGATGCAAGAATGGAGGATGGGAGAAACAGAAGACAAGCCGGCCGGATTAATCTGGGGTTCTAACAATGGGGTGACCCAATTTGCTTGCAAGGGGTGGGGAGAAGGTGGGAATTATTATTTACTTTACTCGCGCCTCACCCTTCTTCCCAGCGGGGACCTTGGGCTAGTCACACACTCTCAGTGTAGCCTACCTCACAGGGTTGTTGTGAGGATAAAACAGGGTTCCCTTTGAGGGGAAGGTAAAGGTAAAGGTTTCCGTCGCTCAAAAGCTAGTCGAATCCGACTCTAGGGGGCAGTGCTCATCTCCGTTTCCAAGCCGAAGAGTCAGCGCTGTCCGAAGACGTTTCCGTGGTCACATGGGCGGCATGACTAAACGTCTAAACTAAACTAAATGACTAAACTAAAAGGCACACAGAACGCTGTTACCTTCCCACCGAAGCGGTATCTATTTATCTACTTGCAATTTCTTGCTTTCGAACTGCCGGGCTGGCAGGAGCTGGGGCCAGAGACGGGAGCTCCCTCCATCACGCGGTACTCGGGTCTCGAACTGCTAAACTACCGACCTTCCAGTCTGCAGCTCAGCGTCTTAACCTCCAAGCCACCGCAGAAGAGCCAGGGTATAAACGTAGCAACTAAAAAAAATTAAAAACATAACTATCAGGGATGGCGTCCTTCAATTTGGATTAGGGCAGCAGCAAAATAAATGGGAGTGTGGGGGGGAAATTTAAGTCTTTCTCCTGCAGCACCACCACCACCACCCCCCCGATCAAAAACAAACCCTGAGGAACAGCGAGCGATCTGCCCCACTCGGGAAACGTACAAATAGAGATAAGCCCCCTGGGGCAAATAGCGGGTCCCCAGGTCTGTTTTTGATTGGCCTAGCAGTGCAGGGGGGAGACTTACCTATGCCATGGTAAAGGTTCCCTTGCTCGAAAGCCAGTCGAATCCGACTCTAGGGTTGCGGTGCTCATCTCCGTTTCAAAGCCGAAGAGCCAGCGCTGTCCGAAGACGTTTCCGTGGTCATGTGGCCGGCATGACTAAACACCGAGGCGCACGGAACGCTGTTCCCTTCCCACCGAAGTGGTACCTATTTATCTACTTGCAATTTCTTGCTTTCGAACTGCTAGGTTGGCAGGAGCTGGAACTAGAGACGGGAGCTCACTCCGTCGTGCGGCACACCCGGGTCTCGAACTGCTGAACTACTGACCTTCCACAGCCTGCTGTTCAGCATCTTAACCACTTGAGCCACCGCAGCTCCAACTATGCCATGAGCCCAGTACAAATCAACTCCTCCCCACACCTGATCATTGAGATATTAAATCTCCTCCGATTTGGGCTAGGGTTGCCAAATTGCCCCCTGGTCACCAGCGGGTATGTGTGTGGGGGTACGGGTTGCCAGCTCCTAGCCTGGGGAAGACAGGGACCTCAGTGGGGTACAATGCCATCGAGACCACTGTCCAAAGGACCGACTTTCTCCAGGGGCACTGTGGTCTGGAGATGAGCCCTGAGACGGTCAGGGACGCAACATCTGCTGGTGACCCCAGGCCCGAAGGAAGCCTGGCTTGTAGTTAATAGGGCCAAGGCCTTTTCGGTGGTGGCTCCTACCTGGTGGAATGAGCTACCGGAGGAGATCAGGGCCCTGCGGGACCTTGTACAGTTCCGCAGGGCCTGCAAGACAGAGCTCTTCCGCCAGGCTTTTGAGTAGGAAGAAGAAGAAGAAGAAGAAGAGATTGGATTTATACCCCGCCCTTCACTTGGAGTCTCAGAGCGGCTTACAAACTCCTTTCCCTTCCCCTCCCCACAACAGACACCCTGTGAGGTAGGTGGGGCTGAGAGAACTCTGACACAAAGTGCTCTTTCAGGAACAGCTGTGCCAGAGCTTGTGACTGACCCAAGGTCACATCAGCAGGTGCAAGTGGAGGAGTGGGGAATCAAACCCGGTTCTGCCAGATTAGAGTCTGCACACTTAACCACTACACCACACTGGCTCTCTGGTGGTAGAAGCCGCCAATACTACCACCACCAACGAGTTTGGAAACAGCAGGGTATTGGAGCAACCCTGTGACGATTGAACTGCAGCACTATGGCGTGTGGATACCATCTTAAATTGAAAACGGTCATCTGTGACCATCTCGAAGCACTTTACTCTGTGAATATTGAAATTGTGTGTTTTTATTTCGTTTTTAAATATTTGGCATGCGTGCCCTGACGTTAGCCGCCCTGAGCCCGTTTGCGGGGAGGGCGACCTAGAAATCGAATGATTTAAAATAAAATAAAAAATTTAAAAAATAATGCCAGGGGATCCCCATGTAGTATGAATGGGAATATAAGACGCTGAACTGCAGGCTGTGGAAGGTCAGTAGTTCAGTGGTTCAAGACCCGGGTGCCGCAAGACAGGGTGAGCTCCTGTCTCTAGTTCCAGCTCCTGCCAACCTAGCAGTTCGAAAGCAAGAAATTGCAAATAGATAAATAGGGACCACTTCGGTGGGAAGGTA
>NW_015171546.1:360482-368197 GCF_001447785.1 Gekko japonicus
ATTTCTCTGGTTTTTATAGATTTATTTTTAAGTAATATTTTATTAGGATGTTAGAAAGGCCTGTTATTTAGAAGGCTTTCCTCATGTAGGTCTGATATTGTTAGCAGACAACATAATAGGTGCAAAGTTCATGATTCTGTATTTCTTAGGGCAAACCTTTCAATGTCTGGGTCAGATAAGATTTTAGTCTCGTATGAAGATTTCTTGCCCATTATCATTTAGGTTAGGTTAAGTAAACACTTAGTTTGACGTAGATATATCTTTCTTTACATCTGGCCAGTCAGAGGATTATTACTCAAATTACCACTGTCTTTTGTAACCAATTATGCTGTTTGAATATTGATTTCTTGGTGATGTCAGTCCATGTATAAAATATCATGTATTTCCTGAATATGTTCAGAATAGGCTCAAGAAGAAGATGAAGAAGGAAAAGAAGACAGTTGTCAATTTTTGATTAACTATTTGGTCTAATTGTTTTCCAGTTAATTGAAGCCTATTTCCTGAATATGCTGAGAAGAAAGTAGTCAATTTTGGATGGACTATTTGGTCCAATTGTTTTCCTGGTAATTGAAATAAAACATAGATCTTCCCCCTCATCTGACTTCATTTTTGACATGGAATCTAATATGTACAACATCCAGGTCCCACCTGGAGACTGGCATGGCCCCTGCATGCAAGGTTTTTTCTCCTGGGGGAACGGGGTTCCGGAACCTCCTCGACAAAATCCGTTTAAAAATGCTTAAAAGTTTGTGAGCTTTCGGTATGCAGATCGAAAACTTCATTCCCCTCTTGAGAGTTCCGGCACCTCTTTAAAAACAACAACAACAACAACACCCTGCCTATGTATGCCCTGCAATTAAAATTGGGGAGGGGAAATAAACAAAGATGGGAAAGGTATTCTGCTCAGGTTCCTGAGAGTTAATACAATCCTGGAAGAGGGAACCTGGGCAGGAAAGAGGATTTTAAAATCACGTATCTCCTCCACCTTTCCATGATTCCTTGCATGCCTCTAGGCTTTTTCCTTCTAAGAACAGACCTTGTGGTTGACCTCTGAGGCTGAAGACAGCAAAACCGGGCCAGCTACGGACATGGTGGAGAGGCTGTGGCTCAATGGCAGAGCCTCTGCTTGGCATGCACAAGGTCCCAGGTTCAGTCCCTGGCACCTCCAGTTAAAAGGACCAGGCAGGAGGTGATGGGAAAGACCTCAGCCTGAGACCCTGGAGAGCCATGAAGTGGGGCTGTAGCTCAGTGGTCGAGCGTCTACTTGGCATCCAGATGGTCCCAGATTCAGTCCCTGGCACCTCCAGTTAAAAGGACCAGGCAGGAGGTGATGGGAAAGACCTCCGCCTGAGGCCCTGGAGAGCCGCTGCCAGTCTGCGTAGACAATCCTGACCTTGACGGACCGAGGGTCCGATTCGGTATAAGGCAGCTTCATGTGTGTGCTTCATGGTGCAGGTTTCTGCGTACCTAGGAGAATATCAGTCACACAGAAAAAAATGTATATTAAAAATAAAAAGGGGGAAAAGACTGATGAGGGCCGAGCATTACTGCTGCTCTTTGAATGCTGAGAGCACTTAAAGAAAAACAAGGAACACTTCATTTGTCAGCCACAGTGCTTTTGTGCGTTCCGTTAAGACGCTGAACTGCAGGCTGTGGAAGGTCGGTAGTTCAGCAGTTCGAGACCCGAGTGTGCCGCATGACGGAGTGAGCTCCCGTCTCCAGTTCCAGCTCCTGCCAACCTAGCAGTTCGAAAGCAAGAAATTGCAAGTAGATAAATAGGTACCACTTTGGTGGGAAGGGAACAGGGTTCCGTGCGCCTTGGTGTTTAGTCATGCCGGCCACATGACCACGGAAATGCCTTCGGACAGTGGTGGCTCTTCGGCTTTGAAACGGAGAGGAGCACCGCAACCCTAGAGTCGGATTCGACTGGCTTTCGAGCAAGGGAACCTTTACCTTTATCTTCTTCATTTATATATCGAATCCACGCCTATCACATCTGAATTGGATGGAAACTTCCAGCGGACATTCTATAGTCAGTATTTATTTTTCTTTAAAAAACTTGCTCTCACATACACATTTTAGGGTTGCCAGGTCCCCTGGCCACTGGCTGGGGATGGGGGAATAGAGTGGCTGGATCTAGGTCAGGAAACTCCTGGAGATTTGGGGGCTGGAGCCTGTGGAGGAACAGGGACCTCAGTGGGGTACAATGCCATAGAGTCCACCCTCCAAAGCATCCACGTTCTCCAGGGGAACTGAGCCTTTGTAGTCTGAAGATAAACCGTAATTCTGGGGGAGGCATCCCTAATTACACACCATTGTTGTCCCAGTTGTAACTATCTTACAAAGGGTGTTTTCAATGTAAAGCCGACCATAAGGGCCTGTGCTGCCCCCAGGCAGCGTTAATGTACCTTTAAGAGTAGTTGCACCTGGGAATTGGGAGTCCACAATTAGGGGTCCCAGAAGCTTCCCTTTGACTGGCTCATTAAGAGTTATTTCCTGAGCTCAGAGGCGCAAAGATAGGAGTTTTATTGTTCTTTTCCGTTTCTTTGTCCATCAACCCTTACCGCAAGGAGAGGGGAAGCCCGTCTCTTTTCTCACCACGACCATAGGATTGACCTAGATCAGAAAGATGTTAACGCTCTAACCAGCTATCCGCTCGATTGTGAGTAAACGATCTACTGAATGCCACACCGCTAGCTAGGCCTGTGAGTCACGGGGCCAAGTGAACGTCATTCCAACTTTCTTGGATTTCCACCAGACCACAAAGTGTCCCTCACCTCCATTCCAGCCCAGTTGGCACGCAGGGGACACCAACAGTGCGGAGGCCTGTCCTTTGAGGGCGTTGTCCGGGCAAGCAGACATGCGAGATGGGTGGGCAGCTGCCGGTAACCAGAAGCGTCTGTTGATTAAACATAAGACTGGCGTGTGTGTGCCTCTCTCTCGCTCGCTGGCGGGCGTCTGTTGGCTTTTATGGTCTTCAACGTATCCACAATGCGGTTGCGTCTTCCATACTTCTCAGATCTGATGTGAAAAGAAGTGTGAGGAGTCTGGATCCTGAAGTGGTTTAATTGCCACTGCCCCCCCCCCCCACCCTGTCTGCTTCTTCCCCAATGCCATCTGAATCATTCAATGATTACCATCAGAGAGTACCATCACTAGCACTTCAATTGTTAATTGTTGGACTGTTTTTAATGCTTAATGTTGTTGTTGTAAGTTGTTTAAATTTTGTACATGGGTTTTTATGGTGCAGGGTACCAATTACTGTAAGCCGCCCTGAACCTGCTTGCGGGGAGGGTGGGGTATACATCAAAATAATAAATAAATAAAATCAGGGGTCATTTCCTGCATGAGCGCACAGGAGCAGAGCTCCTGTTCACAAAGGAGTAAGCCTTAGGAATCTGGGACACCATTCTCACTCGTCGAAATCCACAGGGGGAAAGACGGCCCACTCCTTTGCCGACTGGTGGCCCAATAGAAGACTACCCGTTTTCTAAGCTTTGATTCCCAGCAGCAGGCAGAGAGATATACTACCGGCTAGGGTTGCCAGGTTCCCTCATGGCCACCAGTGGGAGTCAGGACTTAGGGGATGGGCCGTAGAGTTACCATCTTCAGGCTGGAAAACTCCTGGAGATTTGGGGATGGAGCCCGGGGCGGGGGGGGGGGGCAGGGACCTCAGTGGAGTACAAGGCCATCGAGTCCACCCTCAAAAGCATCTGTTTTCTCCCAGGAAACTGATCTCTGTAGTCTGGAGAGGAGCTGTAATTCCAGGGGCTCCCCAGGTCCCACCTGGAGGATGGCATCCATATGACTAGGAAGTGTCACATAGTCTCCACATGTCACGCTGCTCCCCATTCTCAGACTTGTCTGCTGCAGTAACCTTTGTTGGTTTCACTCTCCATGTAAGTGAGGCACTCTCCATGTAAGTGAGGCAGGCTTCTACCCTTTCTGCTTTTCAGCAACGCCCGCAGCAACACATTCATTTTCGAAGGCTTTCAGCTAATGGCCGCTGGAGTCAGTTTGGGAAACTACTAGTGCTGATTTTTGACTGCTGTATTTTGCACGCTTGCCCTGGGAATGGGGAAGGAAGGTGGTATGTTACAAAATATGTTTATAAAAATAAAATCACAGTTAAGAACGTAAGAGAAGCCAGTGTTGGATCAAGCCAAAGGCCCATCCAGCCCAACACTCTGTGTCACACAGTGGGCAAAAACACCAGGGGCCACCAGGAGGTCCACCAGCAGTCCTGCTTCTTGACAGAGCCTCTCCTTTATGCATTATAAAGCTCTGCAATTTTTTAAAAAGTGGATTTAAAACATGCATCTTCTTACCACAGGCAAATCTCCCAATATGCACAGCTAAAGATCAATTAAAAATACATATATTTTTAACGGTGGACGGGGACGTTTGATTAAAAATAAAGTAATCAGTGCTTAGGTATTTGGAATATTCTCTCTCCCCCTTCCCCGGTTTGTTTGTCTCAAAAATCTGCTTCAACCTAACATAAGTAAAGCAAAGCGCCTGAATGAGCGGGAGGACTGAATACGCCCACGGAGGTCTTTTGGCTCCTCCCACCCTCCGTAACTGTAGCCATAGCGACACCCCGAGGGCGGTCGAGGTGGCGGATAAAAATGCAGAGCGGGCGCATGCGCGGACCGAATAACCCGGAAACGGAAGTGAGGAGAGGGTCTCCATTGATAGTGGGCAACGGAATAGTTGCACACGCGTGTCGGCGGTTTCGTGAACGGCGGCATCATGTGAGAAGGGGGAGAGAGATGGGAGGGAAACTAGGAGGGGATGCGAGAAATCTTCCTGATGGGGAGCTGGCTGGGAGGGAGAGCGGAGTGGGTCACCCTATCTACTGTCATTGTTAATAAAGGCGCGCCAAAACAGTGTAAAGGCGGGTTGTTGCTTGTGGTTTTGTGAATGCCCTTCCCGGGTGATTGATTTGCGGGCAGGAGCGGGGGGGGGGTGTTACTACCATTATGTGTGGCTTGCTCGTCCCTGTTGTTCCTTATTTATCTCTGCATAACTCTGTCCGATTTCCTTCCCCCCGGATTAATTGTAGCAGGTTTTTTTTTTTGCATTTGGTTTATTTTTAAGATATATGCCCTTTAACAAAATGTAGGTGAATAACGTCTGAGCCAGGTTCTGTTCAACAGCGTTGCTGAAATAGTGAAGAAAAAAATAGTAATATTGTTATTAATAACGAGACTGCTGTTAGCAAGGAGAAAATTGGCTGTGTCGTAGAGCAATGCTCCCTCTAAGCCGTGGAGTATTGTGAACAAAAACTCTACTCTGTGAGCTACTGGCATTAAAGTTGTGAGCGAGCGATTTGGCTACTGCATCAATTAGTTTGCTCTGGAGCTGAAAGGTGTGAGCCGGAGGCTAAAAGACTGTGAGCTAGCTCACACTAGCTCAGCTTAGAGGGAACACTGGTCGTAGGTCAGCAGAAGGCGATGTCAATAGAGACTCTCAGTTGAACTAATCAAGAGCAACAGAATGGGGAGGAGAATCCCATAATTCACTCAAATAAAACTCGAATAAAAAGCAGAGTGTTCATTGTGATGGGACAGTCATGCTCTTTACGAGGACCTGCCTCACCCACCCCAGATCCAAGCACCCCTATACCATCCCATTTAGTCTGGAACACCTCCTGTGTTCTGTTTCTAAGACTACTGCTGCAGACTTTGTGCTTTGCTGCTGTGCCTTTTTTACTTCTCTCTTTGCTTTCTTTTTATGGGGGGGTTATACTGGAATATCGTGCTTGATGTGTATATTTTTAATTTTGGAAAGGCAGGGTTTATGTATTTTCATCAATAATTTTTTTGAAAACTGTAAACCTTGCACACAATATTTGCTCTAAACTGTGGAGTCTTCTGAGCAAACATTCTACTTTGTGAGCTACTGGCATTAAAGTTGTGAGTGAGTGATTTGGCTACTGTGAAATTAGTTTGCTCTGGAGCCCTCTTTCCTGTGCTGAGACAAAAATGTGTGAGCCAGAGGCTAAAAAACTGAGCTAGCTCAGACTAACTCAGCTTAGAGGGAACACTGCTTGCACAGTGTCACGTTTTAGCTGTTTACAATAAGGTATTGCCCAGCTTTTGTTTTAAGTACATGGGGCTGCCTTTGTCGCAAATCCGGAGGCTGCAACTGGTGCAGAATGCTGCGGCCAGGCTGTTAATGGGTCTCTCTAGGAGGGACCACATTCAGCCTGTGCTGAAAGCGCTGCACTGGTTGCCAATAGCGTACCGAATTCGCTTCAAAGTGTTGGTTCTTACCTATAAAGCCCTACATGGTCTGGGTCCAGCCTACCTGAGGGACCGCCTTACCCCGTATGTTCCCCCAAGAGCACTACGGTCTGGGGCCCAAAACTTACTAACTGTACCGGGCCCCAGAGATGCAAAATTGGTCGCTACAAGGACCAGGGCCTTCTCGGTGGCGGCCCCTACCTGGTGGAATGAGCTCCCGGAGGAGATCCGGGCCCTGCGGAACCTGATGCAGTTCCGCAGGGCCTGCAAGACGGAGCTCTTCCACCAGGCCTTCAAGTAGGGGCCGCCGCCTCCCGCCCCCCCCTTTTGTTATACTGCCATCACGGGGGGTGGAAGAGGCCCTAGGAAGAAAGGAAACATCGGAAACACTGGAACTTCTGAACATCTTAAGCATCTTAACCACCTGAATGAATGTTTGAAACCACCGAATGATTTTGGGGAACCTCTGGACTGGACCGTCATCTTTTGGAGTTTTTTTGGGACGTGAAGATCAACGAGCACTTTAAATTTAAATTTGAATTCAATTTTGTATTAGGATTGGTTTTAAATGTATATTTGCTTTTTAACTCAGAACTATGTTTTATTGTTGCAATAATTTTGCCTGTTAGCCGCCCTGAGCCCTACGGGGGAGGGCGGGGTATAAGTGTGATTAATAAATAAATAAATAAGTAAGAAACCTCGTGTTTGGGTAGAAGACGTTGCCTTTAGTGTGCCCTCCCTTTAAATAGCAGCAATGTTCTTTTGTTGGTGTGTTTCCTAGTTAGTGTGGGCTAACTCCCTCTAGCTACCTTTGTAGTGATCCTGGAGCCTGGCAGGAAGAAAGCTCAGTGACTGCTGTTTCTCTCCCCCCCCCCCTTCTTCTCAGGAGCCTCTTAAACAAGCCCAAGAGCGAGATGACTCCGGAGGAGTTGCAGAAGCGGGAAGAGGAAGAATTCAACACCGGGCCCCTTTCTGTCCTCACACAGTCTGTCAAAAACAACACTCAGGTGCTGATCAATTGTCGTAACAACAAGAAGCTTCTGGGGCGTGTCAAGGCCTTTGACAGGTAGGCTCTCCCTCGTGGTTTTCACCGGCATGGTCCGGTAGGGCAGAAGACTTTGTTAGCTTCAGTCATCTGAAGTGCTTGTGGACTCCCTATATCTATATATCTAATAGCCAAGTTGCCCCCGGGGTGCGGATCGCTAAATCAGCGCTCCGGGGGCACTTGGGGGGGAGGGGAGGTTTGTGCACACGTGTGTCCCCATGTGTGCACAAAAATACTAAAAGTTGAAAATCCCCCCGAAAGTGCAAGAGCGTCTCCTGCGCATGCGCAGGGGACACTCTGGAACGTCGTCGCTGCCGCCGGAGCCGGGGGGGTGGGGAGAGAGAGAGTGCGAGGTGCCTCGGAGACGGTGAGGGGGGGGGGAGAAAGCCGGAAAGAGACGGAGCCGAGGCCGCGGCCCTCGG
>NW_015171546.1:368345-373610 GCF_001447785.1 Gekko japonicus
TCGGAGCCGGCGGGCGGGAGACCGGCCTCGCCACCGCCAAGCCCAGCAAAGGTGGGGGGGGAGGACCAGCCTCGCCGCCGCCGCCTCCTCCGCCTCGGGACATCGAGCGGGAGGGGGGATGGAGGAGACAGAGCTCTTCCCCCCCCTCCCCCGCGAGTATCACGGGTCCCCGTCTTGTACATGCATAAACATGAAGGAGCCTCATATTGAATCAGGTCCTTGGTCCATCACGGTCAGTATTGCCTACCCTACTGGCAGTGGCTCTCCAGGGTCTTAGGCAGAGGTCTTTCACATCACCTATTGCCAGATCTTTTAACTGGAGAGGCCACGGATCGAACCTGGGACCTTCTGCACGCTAAGCAGAGGCTCTTTCACTGAGTCACAGCCCCTGGTTTCATAAGAAGAGCCCTGCTGGATCAGAACAATTGTCCATCTAAGCAGGGGGTTTTTTGTAGCAGGAACTCCTTTGCATATTAGGTGACACACCCCTAATGTAGCCAATCCTCCAAGGGCTTACAGAGCTCTTCTTACAGGGGCTACTGTAAGCTCTTGGAGGATTGGCTACATTAGGGGTGTGTCGCCTAATATGCAAAGCAGAGTTCCTGCTACAAAAAGAGCCCTGCATGATCTAAGTCCAGTAGCCAGCCAGTTATCCTGCAGGGCTAGCAAACAGAGCATAGAGGCCAAGGCTTTCCTCTGATCTGGCCTCGTAATATTGGGTTTCTGAGGTGTACCGCCTCTGAATATTGAAGTTCTTTTTAGTAGTCACGTCTAGTAGCCCCTGATGGACTCTCCTTGGCGGTGATGTTGTTTGGCAGAAGAGTATCTCGGGGGTGCTTTCTTTTCCTCCCCTTTTGTTAGTGGGGGGGAGTCTCGACTCCACGTAACAGCAACTTCTTCCCCCTTCAGACACTGCAACATGGTGTTGGAGAACGTCAAGGAGATGTGGACGGAGGTGCCCAAGAGCGGGAAAGGCAAGAAGAAATCAAAGCCTGTCAACAAGGATCGCTACATCTCCAAGATGTTCCTGCGCGGAGATTCGGTCATCGTGGTGCTGAGGAACCCGCTTATTGCCGGCAAGTAACAAGCCGTCGGAGGTCGCAGCCAAAGGCATGGAAGCTCCAGAGCCCGGTCACTATCTTTGAGGCCACCTACCAGAGACTGGTTTAGATTTAGCCACTGGATTGGCACATCGGCCACTACTTCCATAACCGGTCCTTATTCCATGAAATTTCCTTTCCTGAAGAGCTGAGGCCGTTGAGCCACATTTCTCAAAGAACTGGCTGGTGTTCCGTTCTTGAATGAGTTCCGCTCAAGAAGTTGGGGGAAAGTCCTATATATTTTCTCCTGCATTAAGTGATGAGTTTGCCCTGCCTATCGTCGAACAATAAAACATTATTTTTTTTTTTGGTCTGTTCTTCTGGTGTAGGCTGTTGTTCTTGACGAGGCCCTTAGTAGCCCATGAAAGGGGGATAGAGGCAGTTGGTTTCTAGGGATGTATCTGAGCTGTCCTCAAACTGTTTAGAATCCATCCTCTGTACAAACAGCTCTGGACGTGAGAGGAACCCAGTTCCTATCTCTGTGGCTTCTCCTTTTCCCATTGAAACGGTGGCCTGGCTGTCCCCTTCAGCTCAGTCATCATGCCCTGTCATTACCTAGTTACCACAGCACAGCATCTTCCTTCACTAATTTCATCAAAAAAAAGTCTTCCCAGGCTTGGGCTGAAGGTGTGCTCTGGTACTAGGTGTCTCTAGTTGGGTTTCTCAGCCCCATCATCAGCCTGAATCTTGGGATCGGTGGTATAGTGATGGACATGCCATACACACGTCACCTACACCAGTTTAGTGCAGTGGTTAAGTGCGCGGACACTAATCTGGGAGAACCGGGTTTGATTCCCCACTCCTCCACTTGCACCTGGCTGGATGACCTTGGGCAAGCCGTAGTTATGATAAGAGCTGTTCTCTCAAGGGCAGTTCTCAGAAGAGCTCTCTCAGCCCCACCTACCTCACAGGGGGTCTGTTGTGGGGAGGGGAAGGGAAAGGAGTTTGTAAGCCGCTCCGAGACTCCTTTGGGTAGTGAAGCGCAGGGTATAAATCCAATCTCTTCTCTCTTCTTCTAAATGTGTCGGCCTTAAAACAAATCAAAAACTGGTAGTTAGACGTTAAGTTAGTTAGACTGGTCTAGAGCAGGGGTCCTCAAACTTTTTGAGGCTGCCGGCACCTGCCAGCTGCTGTAGTTATGATAAGAGCTGTTCTCTCAAGGGCAGTTCTCAGAAGAGCTCTCTCAGCCCCACCTACCTCACAGGGTGTCTGTTGTGGGGAGGGGGAGGGAAAGGAGTCTGTAAGCCACTCTGAGACTCCCTTGGGTAGTGAAGGGCAGGGTATAAATCCAATCTCCTCTTCTTCTACCTCCCAGGGTGTCTGTTGTGGGGAGGGGAAGGGAAAGGAGTTTGTATGAGACTCCCTTGGGTAGTGAAGGGCCATGGGGTATCAATCCAATCTCCTCTTCTTCAAAAGCAGGTTCATTTTTTAAAAAATTCTCCTGCCTTGGTTCCTTGTGGGGGGGAACATCAAGCTGCAAGACACCAAAATAAGCAAACGTGTCTTTCCTGGGACCACAAGTGTTTCAGCATCTGATCTTGGGAGATTTTTAGAATTCAAAACTGAACATTTGGTGTTAAGGAAGCCCAGAACTGCCAGAAGAGAACCCTGAGCTATGGCTACATGTAAGGCAGACATTCCTGCCAACCTAGCAGTTCGAAAGCAAGAAATCGCAAGTAGATAAATAGGGACCACTTTGGTGGGAAGGGAACAGCGTTCCGTGCGCCTTGGCGTTTAGTCATGCCGGCCACATGACCACAGAAACGTCTTCGGACAGCGCTGGCTCTTCGGCTTTGAAACGGAGATGAGCACCGCAACCCTAGAGTCGGACTCGACAGGCTTTCGAGCAAGGGAAACCTTTACCTTTTTAAGGCAGAAATATTTTACCCTCCCCGTTCTCCCCAAGTCCTTTAAATGCAATGGTATCTGTGATCGGGAATGTTAATTGCAAGGGATACAGACCTCTGCAAACAGGCTTGAATTAGAAACCCACCCTCTTCCCAATCCAGGATTCATCTTGCCTTTTAGCACTTGTTGATTTTTATAGAGTAGACCAGGGGTGGCCAAACTGGCTTAACGTAAGAGCCACCCAGAATAAGCATCAGGTGCTTGAGAGCCACAAGGCAGGAACAAATATTACGCGTTATTATTGAAAAAATATGCAGATTTGCTTTTTATTAACATGAAATGAGACTGCCAAAAATAAAAACAAAAGGGGTAAAAACAGATATAACTTTAAATGAGTCCTCCAAGACACACCCACCCATCACCCACCGGCTGGCTTGGCAAAGGGATTTAAAGAGACAAATGCCTTCTCCCAAGCCAGACCGGGGGGGGGGGGGGGGGAAGGGGGAGCATTGAGAATGCAGTTAAAGTTGCTTTCTTTCTTTGCTCCCCCCACCCACCCAGGGAGGGGAGCACTGGCTGGGGAAGACGGGTGGGGGGGCACGCCTCCCCTTCGCTCCCCCTGCCACACTGCCGGAAGCTGCACAATATTTGTGAAAGAGCCGCATAGCATTGTAAAAAGTGCAGAAAAGGGCAACTAGAATGATAAAAGGGTCGGAACACTTTCCCTATGAGGAAAGGTTAAAGCGCTTGGGGCTCTTTCGCTTGGAGAAACGACGGCCGAGGGGTGACGTGATCGAGGTTTATAAGATTATGCGTGGGACGGAGCAGGTTGAGAAAGAAGTCCTTTTCTCCCTTTCTCACAATACAAGAACTCATGGGCACTCCATGAAATTGCTGAGCGGTCGGGTTAGAATGGATAAAAGGAAGTCCTTCTTCACCCAAAGAGTGATGAACACATGGGATTCACTGCCACAGGAGGCGGTGGCGGCAACTACAAGAAGCATGGAAAGCTTCTAGAGAGGTCTGGATAAACATATGGAGCAGAGGTCCATTGGTGGGCGGCTATTAGCCATAAGGTATAGATAGGAACTCTCAGGCTGGGGCAGGTAATGCTCTGTATTCTTGGTGCTTTGGGGGGGGGGACAGTGGGAGGGCTTCTGGAGTTCTGGCCCCACTGCTGGACCTCCTGATGGCACCTGGTATTTCTGGCCACTGTGTGACACAGACTGTTGGACTGGATGGGCCATTGGCCTGATCCAACATTGGCTTCTCTTATGTGGCTCCCGAGCCACAGTTTGGCCACCCCTGGAGTAGATCATATAATAATTTTTTTGGGACAGCGGAAGCCAACTTTTCTAGTAGATTCCCCAAATCCCCCAGGCTGGCTTCTGCCATTGTCGCTGCCTTTCTATTTCCCAAGCTGTGCTGTCTGTTTCTCCCCCACCACCACCACCTCCCTCCCTATGTCAGTATGAGCTCATTCCTTAGACCCAGCTGTCTTTCCCCTCCTTCCAACCCCACCCCCCGCTGAAACTCAAACCCTCCCCAGCCTCTGAAAGTCACTTTGTGTTGCTTTGATACAGGACAAACCTTTTACCGCCTCGCGCATCCTAACAGCCGTGTCTTACGGGGCTGCAGCGTTGCTTAAAAACAAATTTACTTAAAGTATCAATTACCCCCAAGGGGGCAATCAATTGACCGGGTGCACCAAAACCCACCGTCACAGTGGGGGGGAAATCTTATATGGGGGACAGATGGCCGGCTGGTCTGAAGGTTTTTAGCAGAGAAGCAGTCCCGACTTCTTGAGCGGCTCTAAAATGTCATATTTGTGGAGACGTGGGGAGTGGGGGGGAGAGAAATATTTTTAGACTCTTAAGGTGCAGCTCTGAATGAGAAGCTTTAATATTCTAGGTGCCGTCTTCGAATGTCAAGGTACCAACACCAAACGTTGACGTGGATGCAGTGGTCCATGTACTTCCTTTACACCCAGCCGTTCTTTCCAGTGAGGAGACTTAAAATGGCTTACATCGTCCTCCATTTTGTCTTCGCAAAACAGGCGCAGACAGCCTTAAAAGGGGATTAGATTCATGGAGGATATATCTATCGGTGGCTAGTGGCCAAGGAGACTAAAGGGAACCTCTGTGCTCAGAGGCAGTCAGACTGAATCCCCGTGGCGGCAGCAGGCTTCAGCCTCCCTGTGCCCTGTTGCTGGCCGTCCAGAGGAACTGGCTGGCCACTGTGTGAGAGAGGATGCTGGACAGAGCAGAGAGGCTGAGGCCTTTGTAAGAACCTCAGAAGAGCCCTGCTGGATCAGACC
>NW_015171546.1:373759-379368 GCF_001447785.1 Gekko japonicus
ACCAGTTCCTCTGGAGGGCCAACAACAGGGCAGAGAGGCCAAGGCCTTCGTAAGAACATCAGAAGAGACCTGCTGGGTCAGAGCAGTGGTCCATCTAGTCCAGCATCCTGTCTCACTCAGTGGCCAACCAGTTCCTCTGGAGGGCCAACAACAGGGCAGAGAGGCCGAGGCCTTCATAAGAACATCAGAAGAGACCTGCTGGGTCAGACCAGTGGTCCATCTAGTCCAGCTTCCTGTCTCACATAGTGGCCAACCAGTTCCCCTGGAGGGCCAACAACAGGGCAGAGAGGCCGAGGCCTCCATAAGAACATCAGAAGAGACCTGCTGGGTCAGACCAGTGAAGGTCCATCCAGTCCAGCATCCTGTCTCACAGAGGGGCCAACCAGTTCCCCTGACGGGCCAACAAACAGGACAGAGAGGCCGAGGCCTTCCCCTGATGTTGCCTCCTGGCACTGGGATTCAGAAGTTGACTGCCTCTGGATGTGGAGGTTCCCCTCAGTCACTATGGCTGGGGGCACCATGGTGCCTGCCAAATATTTCTAGAAAGTGGGCGGGGGCCAAGTGGGGCTTTTGCCCAGCAAAGCTTCTGATTGGCCATTGAAGATTTGGTTGGGTGTGCTGATGATTTTTTCCCCAAAACATCACTTCGGCGGCAGCTGACATTTCAGCACTAGGACCTTTCCTGTGTGACTGAGGGTAAGCTGTGACAGCCATTCTGCGGTTGGCTCTGTCTCCTGCGGCGGCCATTTTGTGACTGCCCACAACACCCTTGTGTCCAAAGGTTCCAAAGGTGCCCGCAGGCTCCAAATGGTTGGGGGGCCCGCCTTTATACCAATGGTCATGCGTCATGTTGTCTGGTCGTTTTGTGGGAAGCCGTGTCCAGTCGTGGTTCCCCAGCGTACAGTCTCACGATTTGCAGGCTTGGTGGACGTGCCAATTGAGACCAGTGTTCCCTCTAAGCTGAATTAGTGTGATCTGGCTCACAGTTCTTTAGCCTCCAGCCCACACATTTCTGTCCTGGCTCAGGACAAAACTAATTGATGCAGCAGCCCGATCGCTCGCTCACAACTTTAATGCCAGTAGCTCACAAAGTACAATTTTTGCTCACAAGACTCCGCAGCTTAGAGGGAGCATTGGTTGTGACCAGGGTTATTTTGGGGCAGGAACGCACAGGAACAGAGTTCCGGCTGGCTCCCAAGTTGGCCACGCCCAGCAGGAACTCATTAGCATAATAGGCCACACCCAACAGCAGAAACTCATTAGGATTGGCTACATTAGGGGTGTGTGGCCTAACATGCAAAGGAGTTCCTGCTACAAAAAAAGGCCCTGGGTTTTGACAACAACCAAGGTAAACAGAATAAGAAGCAAAAGGTGGGTGTGGCTGGATGACCACACTTCTGGGAACGTGGGGGTGTGGCCTGACATGCTAATGAGCTGCTCTGTCATGGATGTGGCCTAATATGCTAATGTGTTTCTGCTGTTGGGTGTGGCCTATTATGCTAATGAGTTCCTGCTGGGCTTTTTTCTACAAAAAGAGCCCTGATTGAGACCCTTCGTGGCGTGCTTGTGGCCTGTGTTTTGTAAGGCGTGGAAATGCCCTGGCCTGGATAGCCCAGGCTAGCCTGATCTCGTGAAATCTCGGGAGGTAAGCAGGGCTGGCCCCGGTCAGTATTTGCGTGGGAGAACATCAAGGAAGTCCATGACTGCTCCACAGAGGCAGGCAATGGAAAAGCACTTCTGTACGTCTCTCAGGAGCTGCGGTGGCTCAAGTGGTTAAGACGCTGAACTGCAGGCTGTGGAAGGTCGGTAGTTCAGCAGTTCGAGACCCGAGTGTGCCGCATGATGGAGTGAGCTCCCGTCTCTAATTCCAGCTCCTGCCAACCTAGCAGTTCGAAAGCAAGAAATTGCAAGTAGATAAACAGGTACCACTTTGGTGGGAAGGGAACAGCGTTCCGTGCGCCTTGGTGTTTAGTCACGCCGGCCACGTGACCACGGAAACGTCTTCGGACAGCGCTGGCTCTTCGGCTCGGAAACGGAGATGAGCACCGCAACCCTAGAGTCGGATTCGACTGGCTTTCGAGCAAGGGAACCTTTGCCTTTACCTTTACGTCTCTCACCGTAAAACCCCCACAGGTTGCTAGGTCCCCCCCTGGCCACCAGCAGGGGATGGGGGGGTACCAGGGTTGCCAACTCCGGTTTGGGGAATACCTGGAGGTTTTAGAGGTGGAGCTCATTGAGGGTGGGGCTTGGGGCGTAATGCCGTGGAGTTCAACTCCCAAAGTGGCCCTGTCCTCCAGGTGAACTGATCTCTTGTCACCCGGAGATCAGTTGTGATAGCGGGCGATCTCCGGCCGCCAACTGGAGGTTGCAAACCAAAGAGAGAGATCACAGGATGGGAGTCAAAAAGGAAGCGAGACAACCGTGATGTGTTATGCCAGGAAAAAAGTTCTTCACAGACTTAGAAGTTCTTTTCCAATATCCCATTCACTGGGAGCAATTCAGACGCCATCAACGCCACAACGGACCGCGCATATCACGCCTCGTTTCATAGACAAACCTTATCAAGAGTGGGTAGCGTTGAGATTCCTATATCATTTTAATCAGGGGTCATTTCGTAGGAAAAGAGGTGCGGGAGCTCATTAGCAGAATTTATTTGCATATGCCACACACCCGACATCACCGGAAGTGTGTCAGAAGGCAACACCCACCGCTCAGGCTCCACTGGACTGTCTTGGATTGCTAGCTATGGGGGGAGAACACGCAGATCTGCCCTCACAGAGGAGGGAGAGCTTGTACCTGAAGGTGGGCTGGAGGGGGGGGGCTCTGCAACTTACCTGGCTGCTTCTTGCTCCTCGTAGCCCAACTGAGAGCTGCTGGGAGCAGGGGGCGGGGCTTGTTGCATGTGCCCGCCCCCTGGGCTCCTTACTGCCAGAGCACTACTCCTGTGCGCTCCTGCAGGAAATGACCCCTGATTTTAAGCCTTTTGGCAAACACTATAGTCATATCTCATAGTGAGTTCAGTGTAGTGGTTAAGTGCGCAGACTCTAATCTGGGAGAACCGGGTTTGATTCCCCACTCCTCCACTTGCACCTGCTGGATGACCTTAGGCAAGCCATAGTTCTGGCACAGCTGTCTTGGGAAAAGTGCCGTTTCTATCAGAGCTCTCTCAGCCCCACCTACCTCCCAGGGTGTCCCGTTGTGGGGAGGGGAAGGGAAAGGAGTTCGTAAGCCGCTCTGAGACGACCTTGAGTAGTGAAGGGCAGGGTATAAATTCAATCTCTTCTCTTCTTCTTCTTCTTCATAGTTATATCTCGTAGTAACATTCATCAAATCCATTAGTGTGATGCAAATCTCCTGGAAAAGAACTTATAAGTCTGTGAAGAACTTTTTTCTGGCATAATACATCGCGGTTGTTTTGCTTCCTTTCAATCACCCAGAGATTGGCCGCTCTGGGGGGCGGGGTGGGCAGATCCTGGTTGGGAGATTCCTGGAGATTTGGGGGTGGAGCCTGGGGAGGCACCATGCCATATTTCCCACCCTCCAAAGCATCCATTTTCTCCAGGGGGACTGAGCCTCTGTAGATTGGAGATGACCTGTAGTTCCAGGGAATCCCCAGGTCCCAACCAATGCTCCCTCTAAGCTTTGGCGTCTCGTGAGCAAAAAAATCTACCAGCATTAAAGTCGTGAGCGAGCGATTTGGCTCTTGCACAAATGGGTTTGCTCTGGAGCCCTCCTTCCTAAGACAAAAACCTGTGAGCCGGAGGCTATAAAGCTGTGAGCTAGCTCACACCCACTCAGCTTAGAGGGAACACTGGCCCCCCAACTGGAGGCTGGCATCCCTACGTCCAGGGTCTCAAGAAGTCGTCCGTGACTTAACGGCAAAAAAAGCTCCCCCCCCCAAAAAAAGGGCTTTCGAAGCGTTTCAAGGTTTGCTGTGAAATGGGGATTTGTGAAAGGTGAACGTATCGGAGGACTCGGCTCTCCCGCTGTCCCTAGAGCGTCTCCCCCCCCCCCCCCCCCCCCCGGCGAGAAGATCCAGCTCAATACTGTGGCTCAGGTTCGGCGCAGGCTGTGGCTCGGATTTCGGCAAGTCAGAGGTTTTTGCAGCGGCGGCAACTTCTGGGCAGGAAACGGGGCGACAGCAGAGCCCTGATGATTAATTCAGGAAGAAGAGGAGAAGAGGGCGGCTCGACAACCGGGAAGCAAAGATAAGGCCAAATCTCAGACCCATCGGGACTCCGCTCTGGCAAGGTCTCAGAGCCAGAGACCCACACTAAACGACCAGACCACATGACGCATGACCATTGGTATAAGGCGGGGCCCCCATCCTTTTGGAGCCTGCAGGCAGCTTTGGAAATTTGGAAACAGGGTGTTGGGGGCAGTCACAAAATGGCCGCCTCAGGAGACAGAGCCAACCGCAGAATGGCTGTCTTTTCCGCATAACAAAAATACATACTGGGCTAAGCAGCCAGTCCTCCATCTTGCCCAAGTGCTTTGGGGCAGGGATTATCACTCGTTGCTTCTTTCATGACGGGTTATGCCAGGCATCCCCAACATGGCACCCGTGGGCACCAGGGTAGAAGAAGAAGAGACGAAAGAAGAAGAGACTGGATTTATACCTCGCCCTTCACTACCCAAAGGAGTCTCAGAGCAGCTTACAATCTCCCTTCCCTCCCCCTCCGTGAGGTTGGTGGGGCTGAGAGAGTTCTTTCGAGGACTGCTCCTGAGAGAACAGCTGTGAGAGAACTTGTGACTGACCCAAGGTCACGCCAGCAGATGCATGTGGAGGAGTCGGGAATCAAGCCGGGTTCTCCCAGATTAGAGTCCGCGCTCCTAACTCACTACACCCAACTGGTACCCACCGACACCATTCCTGACACCCGCCAAATCTTTATAGGAAGTGGCCAGGAATTGATGGGACTTTTGGGGGACCTGTTAGTTGAGCAGATTTTTGTTTGGCCAGGGATCCTGGAGGTTTTTTGTCATCACCTGGGTGTGGAACAGCAGTCACTGGGGCGGGGGAGGTATTTGTGAATTTCCTGCCTTGTGCAGGGGGTTGGACTAGATGACCCTGGAGGTCCCCCCCTCCAGCTCTTATGGTTCTATGATTCTACTCTGCGTCGAGCTGCAGTCACTGCTAGGGCAGACTAGCCTGGGCTGGCGTCAGCAGGAGGCGCTGTTGGGCAGCCGCGGAGGCCCCGTGGCCTTGGGAGTGCCCGTCCCCATGCAGCAGCAGCCATTTCCGCCTGCCTTCCCTAGGGAAGCGGCAGCAGGTCCCCCTGGTAGGATAGGGCCTGTCCAGTCCTTTCTCCGCAGACGGAGGAAACACCGTACGTTCCCCCATTACCAAGTAGTCAAAAGGGTGGGCTGGTCCCAAGGTTTTACCTTTTTGGAGGAATATTCTGGACCAAATCCAGGGATCATTTCTGCAGGAGCGCACAGGAGCGGAGCTCCGGCAGTAAAGAGCCCAGGGGGCGGGCACACGCAACAAGCCCCTCCCCCTGCTCCCAGCAGCCCTCAGTCAGAGCAAGAAGCAGCCAGGTAAGCTGCAGAGCCCCCCCCCCCGGCCCAAAACAGACCAGTGGCACCTTTAAGACCAAGTTTTATTA
>NW_015171546.1:379401-398027 GCF_001447785.1 Gekko japonicus
CCCCCCCCCAATAGCTAGCAATCCAACACAGTCCAGTGGAGCCTGAGCGGTGGGCGTTGCCTTCTGACACACTTCCGGTGATGTCAGGGGGTGTGGCATATGCAAATGAGTTATGCTAATGAGGTATGCTAATGAGCTCCTGCACCTCTTTTTCTGCAAAATGACCCCAATTCAATCAGTAGTACAGACATTCTCCCTACTCCGGAACATCTGTTTTTGAACCAAAACAGTCCAGTGGAGCCTGAGCGGTGGGTGTTGCCTTCTGACACACTTCCGGTGATGTCAGGGGGTGTAGCATATGCCAATGAGTTATGCTAATGTGCTCCTGCACCTCTTTTTCTACAAAATGACCCGATTGTGTGTGTGTGTGTGGGCTGCAGTGGTCATGACTCATGATTCTCTTGCCAGGTACAGCCATGCCAGGTACGATTTGGGGGAGGGGGACACACGCGGGTTGCAGCTGCAGCTCAGCCAGGTATGCCAACCTCCAGGTGGGACCTGGGGAATCCCCTGGAATTCCAGCTCATCTCCAGACTACAGATGCTCAGTTCCCCTGGAGGAAATGGATGCTTTGGAGGGTGGACCCTGGGGCATGGCGCGCCACTGAGGTTCCTGCTCCTCCTCCCCGGGCTCCCATCTCCAAATCTCCAGGAGTTTCCCGACCCGGAGCTGGCTACCCTGCCCCCCATCCCCCACCGGTGGCTGGGGGCACCTGGCAAACCTAGGTGAGCAAGATGTAGCAGGGGCCAGAACTTGCTGTTCACTTGCCCGTCCGGTGGCATGGCTGTACCCAGAAAGGGGCATGCTTGATGGCCTCTGGCCCTAGGACTAGCTGTTTTGAACAGGGTGTGCACAATGGAGTTGCCCCTAATGGATGACAGCCAGAACAGAAAGGACAAGCCTTTTGACAACAGTGAACGCAGGACCCTCTCTTGGCCGATACGGAGAAATAAAGTTTGGCCCGGGAGGATTTACCCGTCTGCAGCCTGCGGATTCTGCCACCCCCATCCTCGGTGCTCTGGTTCTCGGACCACAGAGGGCTTGCTTCCTAGCGAGAGAGAGAGACGCCGGGGCCGTCAAACGCCACTTGGTTCCCGTTGGTGGGAATGCTCTTACCTCTGTTCACAAGTTGCAGCGAATGCACACACACGTCCTGCCTGAACGTGCATAACTCTTATTTGGAAGAAAGGAGCCGAACAAATCCAAGGTCTAGTACCTGGATAAGCACAAGGTTTAAAATCGCATGTTGAGCCATACATGTGTTGAACATGAGAATTATTCAATGCACACATGTAGAATCAAGCGTGCATTACGCTGTGTTCACCATGAAACGGAAACAGGGCTTCTGCAGTTCCTTCTCAGCGACAGCCCCCTGCCTCCGTTCAGGGACGTGGTCGCCCTTCTTCTTTCATACGTTCACCAACGAATCCCTGTTTGGCACAATGAAACAAATGAACTCTGCACTTGCTCAGAGTTCTGCGTCTTCCCTTTTGCACATTGGGCAGTGCTGTTGGTAAGCGTGGGCAGCCTTTGGTCTCCGTGTGGAGAGACCAAGGGGCCAGCGGCTCAGTGGTGGAGCAACTGCTTGGAATGCGGAAGGTCCCAGGTTGTCCCTGGCATCTTCAGTTGAAAAAGACCAGGCAGCAGGAGATGGGAAAGACCTCCGCCTGAGACCCTGGAGAGCCATGAAGTGGGGCTGTAGCTCAGTGGCAGAGCCTCTGCTTGGCATGCAGAAGGTCCCAGGTTCAAGCCCCGGCATCTCCAGTTAAAAGGACCAGGCAGGAGGGGATGGGGAAGACCTCCACCTGAGACCCTGGAGAGCCAGGAAGTGGGGCTGTGGCTCAGTGGCAGAGCCTCTGCTTGGCATTCAGAAGGTCCCAGGTTCAGTCCCCGGCATCTCCAATTAAAAGGACCAGGCAGGAGGTGATGGGAAAGACCTCCGCCTGAGACCCTGGAGAGCCATGAAGTGGGGCCGTGGCTCAGTGGCAGAGCCTCTGCTTGGCATTCAGAAGGTCCCAGGTTCAGTCCCCGGCATCTCCAGTTAAAAGGACCAGGCAGGAGGGGATGGGAAAGACCTCCGCCTGAGACCCTGGAGAGCCATGAAGTGGGGCCGTGGCTCAGTGGCAGAGCCTCTGCTTGGCATTCAGAAGGTCTCAGGTTCAATCCCCGGCATCTCCAGTTAAAAGGACCAGGCAGGAGGGGATGGGAAAGACCTCCGCCTGAGACCCTGGAGAGCCAGGAAGTGGGGCTGTGGCTCAGTGGCAGAGCCTCTGCTTGGCATTCAGAAGGTCCCAGGTTCAATCCCAGGCATCTCCAGTTAAAAAGGACCAGGCAGCAGGAGATGGGAAAGACTTCAGCCTGAGACCCTGAGAGCCACTGCCGGTCTGAACAGACAATACTGAGCTTGACGGATTAAGGCTCTGATTCAATATATAGGGTCGCCAACGCTGCATTGGGAAATACCCGGAGATCTGGGGGACGGCGCTTGAGGAGGGCGGGGTTTGGGGAGGGGAAGGGCTGCAGTGGGGCAGAGCGCCATAGAGTCCACGTTCCAAAGGAGCCATTCCTTCCCAGGTAAACTGATCTCTGTCGCCTGGAGACCAGCTGTAATACCAGGAGATCTCCAGCCACCCCCTGGTGGTTGGCAGCCCTATCAGCACAAGGCAGCCTTGTTTATTATTTATTTATTTATTAAGATTTATACCCCGCCCTCCCCGCAGAGCGGGCTCAGGGCGGCTTACAAGGGGCAAAGCCCGTACAAAACAGATAAAAGCAATAAAACATTAATAACAATTAATAAAAATTATACTCAATTTAACAAGATGGTCTCCGGATGGTTATCCTATAGCTCAACCAGGTAAATCCAGTGGCCACGCAGAAATTGTGGCAGATCTTCCTGGGCCATCCTCAAACCCGATGTTATCCACCTCATTGGTGGCGGTGGTAGTGGTGGCCCGTATGTGAAAGCATGGCAGAAGAGCTCCGTCTTACAGGCCCTGCGGAACTGTATAAGGTCCCGCAGGGCCCTGATCTCCTCCTTGTGTGTTCACCTAGCCCAGGGGAAGCAGGGATGCCTGGTGTAGTGGTTAAGTGCGCGGACTCTAATCTGGGAGAACCAGGTTTGATTCCCCACTCCTCCACTTGCACCTGGCTGGATGACCTTGGGCAAGCCATAGCTCTGATAAGAGCTGTCCTTGAAAAAGAGCCGTTTCTGTCGAGAGCTCTCTCAGCCCCACCTACCTCACAGGGTGTCTGTTGTGGGGAGGGGAAGGGAAAGGAGTTTGTAAGCCGTTCTGAGACTCCTTTGGGTAGTGAAGGGCGGGGCATAAATCCAATCTCCTCCTCCTCCTTCTTCTTCCTGCGTGTTTTGGCAGGCGGAAGACAGGGCGGGGGGCAAAGTGGAACGTTCCGGATGACACCGGAGGCTGCTGAGCCAAGCAACCCCCTGTGGTGCTGGCAGAACTGCAGAGGCCACCTAGCTCAGGCCTGGCTGGGGGTGGCAACAGGCAGTAGACTTGTGGGCATACGCTCGCCAACATTCCCTCGCCAACACAAGACTGTGGAGTCTTGTGAGCAAAAATTCTACTTTGAGAGCTACTGGCATTAAAGTTGTGAGCGAGCGATTTGGCTGCTGCATAAATCAGCTTGCTATGGAGCCCTCCTTCCTGAGCTGAGACAAAAACGTGTGAGCCGGAGGCTAAAAAACTGTGAGCTAGCTCACACTAACTCACCTTAGAGGGAACACTGTAATGGTCTTTTCCTGTGTCACCACGGGTGAGACTGCGCCTGCTGCCACTGCTGGCTGGATCCCAGCCCTCTTGCCCTCTAGTGCTGCCAAAGCTCAGGTTCGGCTTGCAGCTGAGGGCAACGGAGCGCCAGGAAGTCTCCCAGTAAGTTTCCCTAGGGCGATTCCGCATCTGGCATTCGCTCCACGTTTTCTCAACTGGGAAGAAAAAGTGCAGCTCAAAAGCACATTCAGATACGCCGGGGCCAAGGCGGCACTGACTGCAAAGTGGCCCCTGAACGGCCATAAGACGGCCATAAATCTATGCAGAAGGTGTCATAAAATCCAACTGTCAAAAGTACTGGGTTCGCCGCATGGAGGACTTGGAGGACCACATGCGTTTGCACACGTTTATTGTACTTAACACAAGACTAACTAAAACAGCCCTGCAAGGCCAACTATATACACACCCACCCAGCACAGCCCTAGTCCATTGGAGGGTTTGAATCTCCCGCCAAAGTGGCCATTGGCTGGAGCTGGGGGGAACTAGGATCCTATGTTCACATTGTCCAGGGGAGCCGAGCTCCTGTCTTGCCGCGAACCCCTAGTGGCGGTCCGCGTACACAACACCAACGGCCAAAGGAAGTGAAAGCGGCGCGCAATGCAGAGGGGAGTTTCTGTTCCAATGTGGATTGGCTAAAACAACAGAGGGAAAAGTCAGTACAGCATCAGCCAATGTCGTTTGTGAGTCGAAGTACAATTTAGCGGAAAGCGATGCAGGGCCCGTGCTTCCGTGCTCTGCCCTAGACGGACCCACCAGCCTATCCCGTCCTCGATGTCCCCTGCTCTTCTCCCTCCCTCTCTCCAGACGGCACAAAGAAAGATATTCTTAGAAGTATACAAAATCTTACAGCACCCTCTGGTGGAGCATACTTTACTCTGGTGCACCCCAGCAGCTATGGAAAATTTCTTGTTGTTGTTGAGTCGCACAGTCGAGTCGGACTCTTCATGACCCCATGGACCAGATCCCGCCAGGCCCTCCTGTCTTCCGCCGTCCTCCGAAGTTGGCTCAGTT
The DNA here is from genome assembly GCF_001447785.1 of Gekko japonicus. Taxonomy (NCBI): domain Eukaryota; kingdom Metazoa; phylum Chordata; class Lepidosauria; order Squamata; family Gekkonidae; genus Gekko; species Gekko japonicus. Next base: position 384,201 of record NW_015171546.1, read on the forward strand.
TCATGTTCATTGCATCGATGACACTGTCTAACCATCTCATCCTTTGCTGTCCCCGTCTTCTTTGACCTTCAGTCTTTCCCAGCATCGGGGTCTTCTCCAGCGAGTGCTCCCTTCTCATTTGGTGGCCAAAGTATCTGAGCTTCAGTTTCATTATCTGGCCTTCCAGGGAACAGGGTTGATTTCTTTTAGGATTGACTGATTTGATCTCCTTGCAGTCCAAGGGACTCTCAAGAGTCTTCTCCAGCACCCTAGTTCAAAAGAATCTATTCTTCGGCACTCGGCCTTCCTTATAGTCCAACTCTCGCAGCCATACATGACTACTGGGAATACCATGGCTTTGACCATGTGGACTTTTGTTGGCAGGGTGATGTCTCTACTTTTTATCATGCTGTTTAGGTTTGCCATCGCTTTCCTCCCAAGGAGCAGGCGTCTTTTAGTTTCATGGCTGCTGTCACAGTCTGCGGTGATCTGGGATCCCAGGAACGTGAAGTCTGTCACTAATTCCATGACTTCCCCTTCTATTTGCCAAGGAGTTATGGGGCCGGATGCCATGATCTTAGTTTTTTATGGAAATTAAGAAACGGCAAAAGAAGATGAGTAGGTTTTTATACCCTGCTGTTCTCTACCCTGAGGAGTCTCAAAGTGGCTTAACAATTGCCTTCCCTTCCTCTTCCCACAACAGGCACCTTGCAGGGCAGGTAGGGCTGAGAGAGTGCTGAGAAAACGGTGACTGGCCCAAGGTCGCCCAGCTGGCTTCCCATGGAGGAGGAGTGCGGAATCCACTGCTCTTAGTCACTACACCACGCTGGCAGAGCAGATGGGAATTTTTCTCCATCTCTCGACTTGATGGAATCGCTGGATCAAAGTGACCAGCTGTAGATTCTGTACATATTAAAGCAATTCTTCACACTGAAGCAGTGAGCAGTGACTCATGAAATCTCTGACCCTGCCACAAATTGTGTTAGTCTTTAAGGTGCTCCTGGACTCTTGCTCTTTTCCTCTGCTACAGACAGACTAACAGGGCTACCCATCTTGATCTGTCTTCTCACCAGGCACGGGTAATTTACAGAGGTTGCTACAGGATGTCGGCAGTAGGTTCAGGACAGACGGAAGGAAATACTGCTTTACACAGAGAGTGATTCAGAGGTGGAATTCATTGCCAGAGGACGTAATGATGGCCACACAGGAATACCCAGCCTTAAAGGGGGATTAGATAGATTCGTGGAGGATAAGTCTATCAATGGCTGCTAGCCATGTGGATTAAAGGGAACCTCCATGTTCAGTGGCAGTAAACCTCTAAGCCCTGTGGTTGGCTCACCAGAGGAACTGGTTGGCCACCGTGTGAGACAGGATGCTGGACTAGATGGTCCACTGGTCTGATCCAGCAGAGTTCTGTTCTTATGAGGGTCTGTATAGCTCAAGTGGTTAAGACGCTGAACTGCAGGCTGTGGAAGGTCAGTAGTTCAGCAGTTCGAGCCCCGAGTGTGCCGCATGATGGAGTGAGCTCCCATCTCTAGTTCCAGCTCCTGCCAATCTAGCCGTTCGAAAGCAAGAAATTGCAAGTAGATAAATAGGTATCACTTCGGTGGGAAGGGAACAGCGTTCCGTGCACGGCCTTGGTGTTTAGTCATGCCAGCCACATGACCACGGAAACGTCTTCGGACAGCGCTGGCTCTTCGGCTTTGAAACGGAGATGAGCACCGCAACCCTAGAGTTGGATTCGACTGGCTTTCGAGCAAGGGGAACCTTTACCTTTTATAGCTCAGTACCGCCTGCTCCGACTTGCAACAACTTTCTTTCCTCCTCAGTAGGAAAAACAGAACTCACTGGGCCAGTTCTAAAAGATGTCCTTCTGCTCAGAAGAAGTCCTTCCACTCACAGGAGAAGTCTGTGAGTGTGTGAAAGGGCACACTGCAATCCAACCCTCCACGCCAGGTTTTAAGGGGAGACCCACAGCTCAACGGTAAAGCATCTGCTCGGCCTGCAGAAGGTCCCAGGTTCAATCCCTGGCATCTCCGGTTAAAAGGATCAGGGAGTAAGGTGATTGGAAAGCCCTCTGCCCGAGACCCTGGAGAGCCACTGCCGGTCTGATAGACCAAAGGACCGAGTCAGTATAAGGCAGTTTCGTGTGTGAAGTCATGCAAAATAAGTGATCGCAAATGTGCTCAACTTGCATATTCCTTGTACGGTAGAACTTTGAAGGGGTGGGGGGAGCGTTACAGACTGCGCAAAGCCTGAAGTGAATTTACCAGCTCTGAAATGTCACCCCCTCGTTTGTCTGCGATTGTCATTCGGCATCCGAAAACACCCCAAGGTATAAGGACAGATGGACGCACATTCTCGCTGTATCTGAAGAAGTGAGCGGTGACTCCCGAAAGCTCCTCCCCTGCCACAGATTGTGTTAGTCTTGAAGGTGCTCCTGGACTCTTGCTCTTTTCTCCTGCTACGGACAGACTAACACGGCCACCCATCTTGTAGAAGTGAGCAGTGACTCACAAAAGCTCCTCCCCTGCCAAAAATTTGTTGCTCTTTATAAGGAGCTGCGGTGGCTCAAGTGGTTAAGACGCTGAACTGCAGGCTGTGGAAGGTTGATAGTTCAGCAGTTCGAGAACCGAGTGTGCCGCATGACGGAGTGAGCTCCCGTCTCTAGTTCCAGCTCCTGCCAACCTAGCAGTTCGAAAGCAATAAATTGCAAGTAGATAAATAGGTACCACTTCGGTGGGAAGGGAACAGCGTTCCGTGCACCTTGGTGTTTAGTCATGCCGGCCACATGACCACGGAAACGTCTTCGGACAGCGCTGGCTCTTCGGCTTGGAAACGGAGATGAGCACCGCAACCGTAGAGTCGGACTCGACTGGCTTTCGAGCAAGGGAACCTTTACCTTTTTAAGGTGCTACTGGAGTCTTGCGCTTTTCTACTGCTGCACGCCGACTAACATGGCCACCCGTCCCGATCGATTTCACACAGCAAGAGACTTCGCGTTTCGATTGGAGGAAGCCGTAGCGTTCACTTCCCCGGCAGGGACAGGTTCCGGAGCGGCACTTCCGACACGGCGGACGGCATCATCCCAGTCGTAGAGAAGACGCTCACGGCCGTGGAGTACCAGACGCAAGAAAAGGCCCTCTCGAAGGCCTTCCGGAAGGACCGCACGCGGAAGACGTAGATGACCGGGTTGATGGCCGAGTTGGCGTGCGACAGGATGACGGCCGTCGCGATGAGCTGACTGGGGATGTGGCAGGACGGGCAGAGGAGCATGACGGTGTTGAGGATGTGGACCGGGAGCCAGCAGACGGCAAAGAAGAAGAGGATGATGAAGAGGGACGTGGCCGTCTGCATCTCCCGGCGGACGACGATCCGCCGCCTCTGCCGGGCGCTGACGTCGACCTCCCCCTCAGCCACCTTGCGGATCTGGCGCCGGACTTCCAGGAAGATGCGGCCGTAGAGCACCATCATGACGGACAGGGGTGCCAGCATGCAGGCCATGAAATTGAAGTAGACCATGTAGGTGTCCCTGATGATGCTGTTGAAGAGGCACTCCCCGTCGGCCGGGAAAGGGTCGTGCCAGCCCATCGCCGGGAAGAGGCCGATGAGGACCGCCAGCGCCCAGCAGGCCAGGATGACCGAGAGCGAGTTGCGGGGACTCATCCAGGACTTGTACTGGAACGGCTTCAGGATGGAGATGTACCGCTCCACCGCGATGGCCAGGAGACCGAACACCGAGGCCTGCGTGAACACGAGCAGCGTGCAGAGCATGAAGAGGCAGAGCCGGGGCCTGTGCCGGGGCAGCCCCACGTCGGTCGACATGGCGCAGGGGATGGCCACCGCCCCCACCGAGATGTCGGCCACGGCCAGCGAGACCAGGAAGTAGTTGGTGATGACAGCCCGCAGCTTCCTGTTCCGCAGGATGACCGTGCAGATGAAGAGGTTGCCCACGATGGAGAACAGCGCCGCTGCGCTCTCGCTCAGGAAGTAGGGGATGTTTAGAACCGGAGACGTTGCGTTCGGCCCTCGGAGGCCCCACGAGGACGCATTGCTGGCCGTGTCCATTACGGGACGTCAGCCCATGTCGGTTTTGCTGGCCTTCTCTTCGGGCTTGGCGGCCTCTGTGGGCTGCTGGTCCATCGTCCTCATCCCCAGGGGATTCCCACGAAGCTGTGAGATAAAAAGGCGACACAAAATTTGTTTGGTGTAGTGGTTTGGTGTCGTGGTTAAGTGCGGGGACTCTAATCTGGGTGGACCGGGTTTGATTCCCCACTCCTCCACTTGCACCTGGCTGGATGACCTTGGGCAAGCCGTAGTTCTGATAAGAGCTGTTCTTGAAAAAAGAGCAGTTTCTGTCAGAGCTCTCTCAGCCCCACCTACCTCACAGGGTGTCTGTTGTGGGGAGGGGGAGGGGAAGGAGTTTGTAAGCTGCTCTGAGACTCCTTTGGATAGTGAAGGGCGGGGTATGAATCCAATCTCTTCTTTCTTCTTCTTCTAAATGTGTCGGCATTAAAACAAATCAAAAACTGGTAGTTAGACTGGTATAGAGCAGGGGTCCCCAAACATTTTGAGGCTGCCGGCACCTTTGGAATTTTGAGGGGGTGATGGTGAGCACCACCACAAAATGGCTTCTGTGGGAGGCGGAGCTAAACCCCAAATGGCTGTTTTAAGAGATGGAGCCAAATGGAATACCACCCTCCTCACACCTCCTGGGAAGAAAGAAATACTGAATGGGGAATGGAACCACAAACACTGGGTAAGGAAAGCCTCTCGTCCTCCAATGGAAAGCTCTTTCATGTGGATGAGGGATGAGCTAGTTTGGTATAGTGGTTAAGTGTGCGGACTCTAATCTGGGAGAACCGGGTTTGATTCCCCACTCCTCCACTTGCACCTGGCTGGATGACCTTTAAAAAGTACAACAAAAGATGGAGATAGCGCAGGGCTCTTTTTGTAGAAAAAGCCCAGCAGGAACTCATTAGCATAATAGGTCACATCCAACAGCAGAAACTCATTAGCATATTAGGTCACATCCCTGACAGCGCAGCTCATTAGCACATTAGGCCGCACCCCCATGTTACTAGAAGTGTGGTCATCCAGCCACACCCACCTTTTGCTTCTTATTCTGTTTACCTTGTTTGTTGTCAAAACCCAGGGCTTTTTTTTGTAGCAGGGACTCCTTTGCATGTTAGACCACACACCCCTAATGTAGCCAATCCTAATGAGTTTCTGCTGTTGGGTGTGGCCTATTATGCTAATGAGTTCCTGCTGGGCATGGCCAACTCGGGAGCCAGCTGGAACTCCGTTCCTGTGCGTTCCTCCCCAAAAATAGCCCTGGCAGATAGGTAACAGTTATAACGCAAACCTAAAAAGACCCAAGATACTGTAAAGAATTGCGCTGAAAATGCTTACAAATATTATATTAACAAGTGAAATGCATTAGAAAACAATTAAGTGATATATTGTTGAAGGCTTTCACGGCCGGAGTTAATTAGTTGCTGTAGATTTTCTGGGTTGTGTGGCCGTGGTCTTGGCATTGCAGAACCTGACGTTTCGCCAGTAAGTGTGACTGGCACACAGTTACTTGACACAGTCCTTGACACAGAGAGTACTCCATCTTCCTGTGTTATACCTCTGAGGATGCCAGTCACAGTTACTGGCGAAACGTCGGGTCCTACAATGCCAAGACCGCGGCCACACAACCCGGAAAATCTACAGCAACTAATTCAATGATAGTAATGAATAATAGGCTGTTGTGGTGTGTTGTGGTTAACGATGCTCTCAGGAATGACGTTATCGTTTCGATAGACCTTCCTCTGAGCGAAGATTACATGGATTGTAGAACAAAGACATCTCTTGTCAATTTCTTATCATCAAAATGGCAATGAGCCAAATACCATCTCAAATGGATACATCAAATCATGCTGGCAATTGCTCTCACTAATCTGGGAGAACCGGGTTTGATTCCCTGCTCCTCCACTTGCAGCTGCTGGGTGACCTTGGGCAAGGCATAGTTTTTTCAGAGCTGTTCTCTCAAGGACAGTTCTGGAAAGAGCCTCTCAGCCCCACCTACCTCACAAGGGTGTCTGTGGTGGGGAAGGGAAGGGAAAGGAGTCTGTAAGCCGCTCTGAGACTCCGAGTGAAGGGCGGGGTATAAATCCAATCTCCTCCTCCTCCTCCTCAGCTCCGCCTTCTCTCCTTTCTTTTCTCCTCCCAACTCTTCTCCCTGCCCCAGTTCCCCTCTCCCGATCCTGGTGGTGGAGGCTGTTGTCAGACACCATTTTAGACTGGAGGCAATGCTTTGGGTTTGTTTTTTTTAAAAACCTCCGTATTATTGTTGTTGTTGTTACTGTTTTGTTTTATTATAAAAATCAGATCTGTCTGCAAATCGGAGGGTTCTCCTGGAATCGTAGAAGTCTAAATTATTGCCCTGGCTGGCCCCATTGCACAGATTTTTGTGCCCTCATGGGGACCAGGGCAGGGCTAGTAGATATGATACCCTCCCCCCTCTCCATTAGTCTTCTGAGGTAAAGGTAAAGGTTCCCTTGCTTAAAAGCCAGTCGAGTCCGACTCTAGGGTTGCGGTGCTCATCTCCATTTCCAAGCCGAAGAGCCAGCACTGTCCGAAGACGTTTCTGTGGTCATGTGGCCGGCATGACTAAACACCAAGGCTGTGCACGGAACGCTGTTCCCTTCCCACCAAGGTGGTACCTATTTATCTACTTGCAATTTCTTGCTTTCGAACTGCTAGGTTGGCAGGAGCTGGAACTAGAGATGGGAGCTCACTCCGTCATGCGGCCCACTCGGGTCTCGAACTGCTGAGCTACTGACCTTCCACAGCCTGCAGTTCAGTGTCTTAACCACTTAAGCCACCGCAGCAGTCTTCTACACCTGTGGTTTTCAGAACATTTTTCCATATAGGCACATCTGCTGAAATATCCCTCCAAATTATAGAAAATCCTTTTTTTTTGGGGGGGGGGGGTTCCAGAGTGCACAATCAGACCCTTTCCACAGTAGCGAAATTCCCTGCATTGACCTTTTCTTTAAAACCGTGAGACTGATTTCCCACAAGCGCTGCTCCACGCTCGCTCTTCCCTTTTGCCCCGATGGTACGTGTCAATTTCACACAAGCTGGTGCGCGGGCCGCATTTTGCCCTGCAGCTTCGCGTGATTTCCCCACGTCTACTCAATCCTGTTTTTTGAGGGCCCCCAATCCACCAGTCCAGATCCAGCCGGCGGGGGGGACCCCACCCCCGAAGTGGCCGGAAGAGGCCGATGTAACCGGTGCAATGACGTCACCCAGAAGTGACGTAATCACGCTGGGCACGTCGCAGGGTGACGCTCTAGCAATCGCCCTGAAAACTCTAGCAATCGCCCTGAAAACCGGGGCCGTGTTCCCCTCCCCTGCTATTGCAGGTAAGAGACTTGGCAACCCTAAGCTAAAAACCACATTCAAATACCCCGGGGCCAAGGCCGTACTGACTGCGAAGTCATCCCCGAACAGCCATAGAACGGCCATAAATCTATGCAGAAGGTACCATAAAATCCAACGACCAAAGAAAGTCAAAGCGGCATGCAAGGCAGAGGGGAATTTCTGCTCCAAGATGGGTTTGGTAAAACAACGGAGGGAAAAGCCGATGCAGGATCGGCCAGTTTCCTTGGGCTTTGGGAAAGTACTTTCCCTTGCGAAGAAGGTGGGCTGGTGAGGGGGGTCTGTCGAAGAGCAACTTAAAGGTACATAATATGACTCACCCACAGATCTCCCTCGCTGCGCCAGTGGCTTGCTATTCCCCAGTGCAGAGAGGCGTCATCCGGAGGGGTGTTAAATCAAGTTCTCACGTGTCCCCTGTGTGCAACTAAAGCCAACCGGTCGGTCTGCGGCTCGCTCCTTGCTTCTAGTGTTTGCAAAAATTAAATCTGATAAGCGGGCTCATGAAAAGCACCTGCGCGGAGTAGGGAAATGAATGGAGGAGGGTTGGGCACAACATGTTTGCGCCGGGAAGGGGAGGGGGGGTATGGGATGACAGAGGCAACGTGCCTAGCTAAAAAAGACTAAGCTAGGGAAGCAGTTTCGGTGTTGGAGCAGGATCCGGTAGACCCAGTCATTATCTTGTTCAGCATAACCCTACATTGCAGGGTTGTCGCGAGGGTAAAAAATGGGAACACGAGAACCGGGCACATTGCTCTGAACTAGAGATGTGAAGGCCCGGAAAAAACCCCGAAAAAATTCAAAAAAATGAAAAAAGAAAAAAAATTGATTATGGAATAAAATATTTTAAGACAAGGTGTTCAAATATTTTCCAAATCATTTCTAATATATATATATATGGTATCAGATTGATCTAATTTCTGTGCACTGAGGACAAGCAAGTCCTAGGTTACAAACTGAACCCTCCAATGCAAGAACAAGATGCATTTCTTCCTTTAGGAGGTGCGATTGTCAGAAGAAAATTAAAAAGTTTCAGTTTTGTTTTTGCATGTGGGTGGGTATTCTGTTCGTAATAATTGTTTGGATACACTGTGTTTTTAATAGGCTAGTTGTAATAATTTCATGCCAAGTAAAAATGTCCATAGTCATATTTTATGTTTCTAAAGTAACAGAATGACTTTCAATCTAGAAAAGACAAAAGAAATGCTAATGTAGCATTTTTTTTCAATTTTTCTGAAAATTTCCATTTTGTTCTGGAAAAAACTGGGGGGAAAACAGGTTTTTTCCCGAGCTTCAACATTTTCGGAAATTTTACATCTCAACTCTGAACTCCTTGCAGGACGGATGGAGCAAAAGATCTTCTAGACAAGTTTTAAATGCACTTCCCACCTCATAGTCCGACAGGCCTGAAGCTACCGTGGGGCTTTTGGGGGTTCCGTCCCCTTTCTTAAAGGCACAACCCCAAAAGAATTTATCCCGCAAATGCTATTTTCAATCATTTTAAAACGTGGGGTTTTTTTTAAAGGTGTGCACTCCTTTAAGCAGAGTGGGGTGCTGCCGTTGACTGATTCCCGCACTGAATGACCTAGTGGTTTTCCCAACTTTCTTCAGTTTAAGTCTGAATTTTGCAACGAGTCGCTCATGATCTGAGCCACAGTCAGCTCCAGGTCTTGTTGACTGATTCCTGCACTGAGCGAGGGGGTTGGAATACATGGCCTTAATAACAGTTTCCACCAACTTACTCCATATCGATGTCAGACTGACTATAATTTTCCAGATCTCCTCTGGAACCCTTTTTAAAGATGGGAGTGACATTAGCTATCTTCCTGTCCTCAGGAATGGAGGCAGATTTTAATGAAAGATTACATATTTTTGTCAGGAGATCCACAAGTTCACATTTGAGTTCTTTCAGAACTCTTGGATGTATGCCATCTGGGCCTGGTGATTTATCAGTTTTTAAGTTGTCTATCAGTTTTAGGACCTCCTCTCTCGTCACCGCAATCTGACTCAGGTCTTTCAACACCCCTCCCGAAATCAGCGGTTCTGGAGTGGGCAAGCACTTCTCATCTTCCCTGATGAATATACAGTGGAGGTGAAGAATAGGTTTTCGGGACTGGATTTGATAGAGTGCCTGAAGAACTATGGACAGAGGTTTGTGACATTGTACAGGAGGCAGCAATCACCACTATCCCAAAGAAAAAGAAATGCAAGAAAGCAAAGTGGCTGTCTGATGAGACTGTACAAATAGCAGAATAGCAGAAGGAAAGCAAAAGGCAAAGGTGAAGGAGTAGAGATCTCTTCAGGAAAACTGGAGAAATCAAGGGATCATTCCATGCAAAGCTGGCCATGATAAAGGACAAAAACGGTAGGGACCTAACAGAAGCAGAAGAAATTAGGAAAAGATGGCAAGAATACACAGAAGAACTATACAAGACCGACCTCGATGTCCTTGACAACCACAATGGTATAATCACAGACCTCGAGACAGACATCCTGGAATGTGAAGTTAAATGGGCCTCAGAAAGCATTACTAACAACAAAGCTAGTGGAGGTGATGGTATTCCAGCTGAGCTATTCAAAGTCTTAAAAGATGATGCTGTTAAAGTGCTGCACTCAATTTGCCAGCAAATTTGGAAAACACAACAGTGGCCACAGGATTGGAAAAGGTCAGTATACATTCCAATCCCAAAGAAGGGCAATGCCAAAGAATGTTCAAACTATCGCACAATTGCACTCATATCACACACTAGCAAGGTCATGCTAGGCTTCAACAGTACGTGGATAGAGAACTGCCAGAAGTACAAGCTGGGTTTCGAAGAGGTAGAGGAACCAGAGATCAAATTGCCAACATTCGCTGGATTATGGAGAAAGCAAGAGAGTACCAGAAACACATCTACTTCTGCTTCACTGACTATGCTAAAGCCTTTGATTGTGTGGAATCACAACAAACTATGGCAAGTCCTTTGACACTCCTGCAAGTCTATGGCATTGTACCCTGCTGAGGTCCCTCCCCTCCCCAAACCCCGCCCTCCCCTGGCTCCGCCCCCCCAAATCTCCAGGTATTTCCCAACCCGGAGCTGGGAACCCTCGATGGAAGCCAATTTGAGACCCCCATTGAGGAGAAAGAAGAAGAAGAAGAGAAGAAGAGATTGGATTTATACCCCGCCCTTCACTTGGAGTCTCAGAGCAGCTTACAAACTCCTCTCCCTCCCCCTCCCCCCAACAGACACCCTGTGAGCAATGTTCCCTCTAAGCTGTGGAGTCTTGTGAGCAAAAATTCTACTTTATGAGCTACTGGCACTAAAGTTATGAGCAAGTGATTTGGCTACTGCATACATTAGTTTGCTCTGGAGCCGTCTTTCTTGAGCTAAGACAAAAATGTGTGAGCTGGAGGCTAAAAAACTGTGAGCTAGCTCACACTAACTCAGCTTAGAGGGAACACTGCCTGTGAGGTGGGTGGGGCTGAGAGAACTCTGACACAAACGGCTCTTTTTCAAGGACAGCTGTGCCAGAGCTTCTGGCTGACCCAAGGTCATCCAGCAGGTGCAAGTGGAGGAGTGGGGAATCAAACCCGGTTCTCCCAGATTAGAGTCCGCACACTTAACCACTACACCAAAGGCAGGGTATCAATGAAGTAAAAAATAAAACACACTGCTGGGGTAAAGATTTACCTGCCGGCTTCTTCCCTTGCTTGTTACGTAAAGGCACAAGAGCCCTGCCATGAAAGAACGAGAGAGAATACATTGGCAACCCTAGAATGGAAGCCACTCCAAATTCTGCAGCACATATTGATTCTCCACAGTGGAAAAGGTCAGCAAACAGAATTTTCCCCTAATTATTTACCTTCAAAACAAACAAACCTATTAAAACTCTTATCGGGATGTCCGGGCCTGGAGAAAAAGCTACCCCGTTGTGGAAACCTTTTATGCAAGGGACGCCTCATTAAGTCTGTGATGCTGTTGAGACTGGCGGAGGGAGCCAGGCATGGATGGAGATTGGGGGGGGGGGCAGATAGACACACATTCTTGGTGGGACAAGAAGGTGAATCAGGACCTGGGTTTTAAATAGGGTGGGAGGGGACACATCCCGATTTTGTATGGCCCCGAAGGAAACCACAAGCCCACATTCTGGATTATTTAATTCTGAAAGGAGGAAATTCAGAAATGGCTTTTTTCTTTGTTAGCCGAGCGGGCTGCTTTGAATTTTAAAAAAAACCCAGGTTGTTTGTTCTGCTGCCTTAGAGAGCTAGATAAATATTGATTAAATGAACACAACATACGGCATGGAGCCCACAGAGGCAAATGAACGGGGATCCTTTAAAAAAATGAAAGAAAGAAAAGCACGTTTTTGCATATAGTTTTTGTTTGTTTCTGGGAATGAAAAGGCTGTTTCCTGTAATGTACGGAGATGCTGCCAAACCTACTTTCAATTTAATTTCTTGACACATCCTGACTGACTTTTATTTTCTTGCAGGTTATTGAAAATGCCTGGGTTTTTTTGTTTTGTTACTGTGGAAAGCCAGATCACTTGCAGTCCAATCTGATCACAAATCCTCTTTCAAACCTTTGTGCTCCTGGTGTCGTACCAGATTTTCACAATAAGAAGTTTTATATATGGCTAACACATATAACACAGCATTGAGCTGCGGTGGCTCAAGTGGTTAAGACGCTGAACTGCAGGCTGTGGAAGGTCAGTAGTTCAGCAGTTCGAGACCCGAGTGTGCCGCGTGACGGAGTGAGCTCCCGTCTCTAGTTCCAGCTCCTGCCAACCTAGCAGTTTGAAAGCAAGAAATTGCAAGTAGATAAATAGGTACCACTTTGGTGGGAAGGTAACAGCCTTCCGTGCGCCTTGGTGTTTAGTCATACCGGCCACATGACCACAGAAACATCTTCGGACAGTGCTGGCTCTTCGGCTTGGAAACGGAGATGAGCACTGCAACCCTAGAGTCGGATTCGACTGGCCTTCGAGCAAGGGAACCTTTACCTTAACACATATAAATGACACAGCAGTTACTTTATCCCTCTGCAGTTAAGGCTGCCCAATCTCCAGAAGAGGAGGAGGTTGGATATATACCCTGCCCTTCACTACCCAAAGGAGTCTCAGAGCGGCTTACAATCTCCTTTCCCTTCCCCTCCCCACAACAGACAACCTGTGAGGTCGGTGGGGCTGAGAGAGCTCTTTCAAGGACCGCTCTGAGAGAACTTGTGACTGACCCAAGGTCTCACCAGCAGCTGCATGTGGAGGAGTGGGGGGGGATCAGGTTCTCTCAGATTAGAGTCCGCACTCCTAACCACTACACCGAACTGGCTACACCAAACAGGTGGTGCCTTGGGTTCTCCCAGAATTATGACTGGTCTCCAGACTACAGCCATCAATTCCGGTGGAGAAAATGGCAGCTTTGGGGGAGGAACTCTATGGCATTATACCCTGCGGAGGTCTCTCCCTTCCCCTCCCCAAACCTCCAGGAACTACCAAGCCGGAGTTGTCCACCCAGTCCTTGCGTGTGCTCACCCCTTCCCGCCCCACCAAAAATAGACTGTTCTCCTTTGGAAGTCAACTTTTTGACAGCCCCTGGTTGTCTTTGATGTTTTTAGACATCTTGTCAATCTTTGATGTTTTTAGACATCTTAAACTTTTCCTGGCAATGTTAGGGTTGCCCGTTGCCAGCCTCCAGGTGGGGCCTGGGGGATCTCCCGCTTTTACAACTGACCTCCCTCTGACAGAGATTATCTCCCCTGGAGAAAAGGGCTGCTCTGGAGGCCAGAGTCTATGGCATGGTACCCTGCTGAAGCCCCGCCCCAAACCCCGCCCCCCTCAGGCTCCACCCCCCAAAAATCTCCAGGTATTTCCCAACCCAGACCTGGCAACCCTGCCGACGGCAGAGCTGGGCAACCCTTAACTGGCACGTAGCGCTAAGGTAGCAGGGAAAAAGACTATCACCCCCTTATTTTCTAGGTGTCGCCTTCTTAAAGACATAAGAATGAGGCGCGGCTTCACAATGAAGTTCTCCATCTTCCTCTTAAGGGCCGCGCGCTTTTAAACGCCGGCAAACCTGACAGCGCTTCCTGCAGGCTTCAGCGGCACTTTCCGAGCATGCGCCCGACGCACGGCGACGCATGCTCAGTGGCGCTCGAGTAACTTTTCGTGGGTCCTTCCTCTCCGCCCCGCCCCCCGCGGCGAAAGCCACGCCTCCCTCCCTGCCCCGCCCTGTGGCAGTGGCCTCGAGCCGACCGGGCGCGCGCGTGCGCGGGAGCGTGCGCGCGCCTGTGAATTTCGCGGTGCCCGGGCTGAGGCGGCGGGCGCGCGCTCTCCCCTCCCCCGGGGCGCCTCGCGAAGGTAGCCCTGAGGGGGGAGGAAGGAAGGGGCGTCCATGGAGGGAAGGGGCGGGGGGATTGCTGTTAATTCCCCCCCCCACGGACG
>NW_015171546.1:398137-401278 GCF_001447785.1 Gekko japonicus
ATATTTATTTATTTATTTATCTTTAAATGATCTTTAATACTAATTATTATTATTATTATCTTTAATACTAATCTTTAAATTATCTTTAATACTAATAATAACAACCCCCCTCAAAAAGCAACTCGATAACCACCCCAAAAATGGTTCCCCTGAGAGCTCCTCCTCTACAAATAACCAACTAACCAAATAAAATGTCCTGTCCCCCCCCCCCCCCAGTCCAGTGCTCCCTCCAGGCTGAGTGAGTGTGAGCCAGCGAACAGTTTTTGAGCCCCCGGCTCACACGTTTTTTGTCTGAGCCCAGGGAGGGATAGCTCCAGAGCAGTGTTCCCTCTAAGCTGAGTTAGTGTGAGCTAGCTTACGGTTTTTTTAGCTTCCAGCTCACACATTTTTGCCTTCTCCCAGGAAGGAGGGCTCCAGAGCAAACGAACTGATGCAGCAGCCAAATCGCTCGCTCACCACTTTAATGCCAGGAGCTCACCAAGTAGAATTTTTGCTCACAAAACTCTGGAGCTTAGAGGGAACATTGCTCCAGAGCCAACTGATTTCTGCAGTAGCCGAATCGCTCGCTCGCAGCTTTAATGCCGGTAGCTCACCAAGGAGGATTTCGGCTCACGGGACTCCACATCTTAAGAGGGAGTGTTGACCGGTCACCCCAGGAAAAGCGGTGCTGGATCAGGGTGAAAGTCCATCTGGCTTCGCAGTGGTCAGTCGGTCCCTTCTGAGAAGCCCACGCAAGAAAGGCACAAAGGCGATAGACCCCTTCCCCTCTTCACAATGGAGTCCACCTCCAAGAAATCGGTGGAGGGACACACTGCCCCTGACCATGGAGGTTTCATTTAGCTGTTAAGGCTGCTGTCTCTCCGTTGTCCAACTGCCCTTTTCTGGCCGTCTTAACTAGAGCCGTCGGAGGTGGACAATTTGTTTCCACAGCTGCTCCCACTATTCTTACAGTCCGATCCCCAATTTAATTTGTGGAAGATTTCCTCTGCATGAACCCCGGCCCCCCTCCCCAATCCTTTTTGTTGTTGTTCAGTCACACAGTCGAGTCCGACTCTTTGGACCAGATCACACCAGGCCTTCCTGACTTCCACCATCCTCTGAAGCTTGCTCAATTTCATGTTCATTGCATCTATGACACTATCTAACCATCTCATCCTTTGCCGTCCCCGTCTTCTTTGACCTTCAATCTTTCCCAGCATCAGGGTCTTCTTCTCCAGGGAGTGCTCCCTTCTCATTGAGTGGCCAAAGTATTTGAGCTTCAGTTTCATTATCTGGCCTTCCAGGGAACAGTCAGCGTTGATTTCTTTTAGGATTGACTGATTTGATCTTCTTGCAGTCCACGGGACTCTCAAGAGTCTTCTCCTGCAATCATACAGAAACCCAATTAGTCTCCAACCCTAAAAAACAGCCCATTAACACACGCTCAGCCTTCTTCATATTATTCCTACAGACCCCATGGTAGGGGCTTCTCCACACAGATAGCTGGGAACTTCCTAGGGCAGCATTGGTCCCATTGAATTTAAAGGAAGAGTCCCCTTTAGGCTAAAGTTGCGAGGTGTGACTTGGGAAATATCTGGAGATTTTGGGGGTGGAGTCTGAGGAGGGTGCGGTTTGGGGAGCAGAGGGTCTTCAGTGGCCATTTTTCTCCAGGTGAACCGATCTCTGTCACCTGGAGATCACTTATAACCCCAGGAAACTCCAGCCACCACCTGGAGGGTGGCAACCCTACTTTAAGCAGATCTCCATACGTCACATACAAAGACCTCCATATCCCCATTGCCGAATCCCTTCTTGTTGAGCACTCCCCAAGAAGAGGAGCCACCCATCTTCACTGAAATCTTTCAGGAGTCATCTGCCCTCCATCTTATATTTCGGTTCAGATTCCTGTTTCTTACCATTCTCCGGGGATCAACCTTTTTAAAAAAGTGAAATAGGGACACACAGAGGTCATTTCGGGGGGGGGGGGAACGCAGTTCCCCCGGGGGAGGTGCAGGGGGGGGGGATACATGACGAAGCCCCCCCCCCTGCTTCCGGCCGCCCCACTTCCGGCCCTCATTCAGCCAGGAGGAGGCAGGAGAAGAGGGAGGGTAAGTTGCTTCCTCCCCGCCTCTCCCCACCCCTGCCTGCCTGGGGCCAGGGAGGGCCTTGGTGGGGCTTCCTCGCACTCCCGCTGGCCTTGCAGGTCCACCGCCGGGCCCCTGATTTCAGGGGGTGTGGCATATGCTAATGAGTTATGCTAATGAGTTCCCCTAGCTCTTTTTCTACGAAATGACCCCTGGGGACACACATCCCTCCTAACCATTCTTCACTGCCTTCCCCCCATCGGATCCATCTTCTAGGGGGTAAATCTCTCCCTCCCTTCACATCCTTTTTATTTATTTACAAAATTTGTGTCTCGCCTTTCTGTCCTTACAAGGGCCACCAAGGTGGCTTTTGCCTCCTGGGGATATGCTGTATGAAGACACACACCCCCTCATATTTTCTGCATCTCAACCCTGGAGAAAGTTCCCTTATGTAGTGTCTCAATAACAAAACTCGTCCCCCAAGAACTATCTTGAGAAAGATCCCCCAGCCTATAAATTCCAAGTCCTGGGATCTGTTCATCCTGATGAAACAGTTATGCCCACTGGCATACTCTGGGTGCCCACTACCACCCCTCAATTAAATAAGGCCTAGCTTTCCAGTTGGGCTATTCCCATGAAATGCTCCCCCCCAAATTAGGGTTGCCAGCCTCCAGGTGGGGCCTGGAATTACACTTACAGACCACAGAGATCAGTTCCCTTGGGGGAAAATGGCTGTCTCGGAGGGTGGACTCTACGGCATGATACCCCAATGAAGTCCTTTTCCCTCCCCAACCCGGTCCTCCCCAGGTTCTGCCCTCAAATCTCCAGGAATTTCCAAAGTTGGCAACCTTCGTTCCGATTGCTGCTGTTTTCCGATTTCCTCCCCTTCCCCCCTTTAACTGTTCTCTCTGGAGCAACCTCCCCATTTATTCTCAGCAAAGATCCTTCCACCTTTCGCCATCGTACCTGTTTTTCGGTGCTACTTTCTGCACAACTGTCCTAAAGCCGGAAGAAGGCCTTCCCTGTGCACCATTACCATCACGGGATTCCTGGTTACCTCCCCACCCCCCCCCCCCTC
>NW_015171546.1:401314-425646 GCF_001447785.1 Gekko japonicus
CCTCCCAAATGGAAACACAGGTGCTCTTCTTTTCTTGGGAGTTGAAGTGTAGTTGTTCTTACTAGCTCTTTTATAAAGGCAGGTTTTAGGCCAAGACTATCAGACTAAATCCATCCAGCCACCCTGCCCTGTAGTGAATTCTCAAGCATACAGCAAAAACAGGCTCTGGGGCCTATTTGGTGGGTGTTCTGTTCTCAGCTTCTTCGTGGGCCGCTAAGTTATGTAAACCTGTTGGAGGTTCAGCCATTTTCCTGTACCCGCTCCTGCAGGAAAGGGGGTGTTTTGGTTCTTGTATCCAGTTCAGCGGCGCAAATGTTATTTATTGTCTTCAGCTTCCCCGCCTGGGGCTGACCTGCCTCCCGAATCCCTTTCTCTGCTCACTTTTGTTCTCTTGTGGGTTAATCCCCCACCTTCTCCCCATTTTCTTCTTCTGTTCCTTGTTGAGATGAGAATGAACGGAATTCCTCTTCTCTTGTTCTTCTAGATGTGGGACCAGACTGGATGTGTCGGCTCTGAGGAGCTGCAGCCGAACAGCAAGAACTGCAAGCATAATTCTGGTGACAGGTGAGGGAGGGTGGGGAGAAGCAAAGCCCTATGTCCTTTTTCTTTAAAAAATAAGTTAGAATTCAGAATTGCATTCATTGTGATGCCTTCGTACTGATTCAGGCCAATGGTCCATTTAGTGCACTGATATCTATTGGATAGTTGCCCCCGATCCACAGCCTTGTGTATGTTGACTGCACAAAGAGCTATGGAAGTGAATCAGATTCCACAGACCCCCCCTCCTTCTGGTAATCTTTTAACGAGGACAAAAAGCTACGCAAAGTGTGCGGGTGCTTCTCTTTCCCCTGGAGATCTTGCTTAGGCTCCCTTTACCAAATATTACTTTTTACGCATTGAATGCCGTTTTTTTAAAGCGGCATTTGAAATACCCCTATTCTAGAGTTGCCAGATCTGGGTTGGGAAGTACCTGGAGACTTTGGGGGTGGAGCCAGGAGAGGGCGGGGTTTGGGGAAGGGAGGGGCCTCAGCATGGTACGATGCCATGCAGTCCGCCTTTCAAAGCAGCCATTTTCTCCAGGGGAGCTGATCTCTGTCAGCTGGAGATCGGTTGTAAAAGTGGGAGATCCCCAGGCCCCACCTGGAGGCTGGCAACCCTAGGAGTTCGAGCCTGAGGAGGGCGGGGTTTGGGGAGGGGGGGACCTTAGCGGGGTGCAAAGCTGTAGAGCAGGGGTGTCGAACTCATTCGTTATGAGGGCCGGATCTGACCTAAATGTGTGTCGTAGAATGTAATGCCAGGTAGCGGAGATATAAACTTTATAAAGGACACAAACACAAAGGAGGTTTTTTTACATTAAAACATGCTTAAAACATTAGCACTCTTGCAACATTTTGTTTATTTAACCGTATCTGATCACTGACACCTCTTGCTCTGAATGATTGCATCAAAATGTCTGGGCTGTTGCAATCTGGTATGCTGTTATTAATTTAAAAAAAGTTATTTTAAACAGACAAAACAAATATAGCTGTCAAAGCAAACAACAGCGATGAATTTCTGCTGCATCACCGCAGGTTTGCAGCTTACAGATACACACCTGAACAGCATACTAGATGCTCTTGAAGAGGAGCATCTAGTAGGCTGTTCAGGTGTGTATCTGTAAGCTGCAAACCTACGGTGATGCAGCAGCAGCAGAACTGGAAGAAGAAGCAGAAGAGAGCCGGTTCCACTGCAGGCCTGATAGAAGCCCTGGGGGGGGGGGGCTGATCCGGCCCCCAGGCCGCATGTTTGACACCCCTGCCGTAGAGTCTACCCTCCAAAGCAGCCATTTTCTCCAGGGAAACTGATCTCTGTCATCTGAAGATCAGCCGAAATCCCAGAAGATCTCCAGTCACCACCTGGAGGTTGGCAACCCTACCACACTGTGAAATTGACAGAATGCCGCGCTTCATCAGTGCAGCTGCCACATCCATACAGTCGTCATGTTGACCTTAGAAAAGCAAAAAGCAAAAAAACAACAACCTATGTTTAAAAATAATCTTTTAGCAAATAACTGAAAAGTCTACTCCTCCCTGCTTTCTCAACAGGAAAAAACGCAATAATTATACCAGCACGCTTAAAGAATTGGCTCAGATGTTGCCCATCCCTTTACGGACCAGCTCCAAAAGGTTGACAAAGGTATCTCAGTAGAAGTCTGCTTTGCACAGCTGAAGATTTTGCCCTGGCAGCACAGCCAGTTTAAGTCGTGTTCAGCTGGAACAAACGTTGCAAGTACATTAATGGCGCTGCCATTGCACCGTTTTATGTGAATGACGTTCTCTCTCTTCCCCCTGCTTTCCTTTGCATTTTTCCCCCCACTTAAAACAGAAAGAAATTCTTCTCCGGGTTCTCCGGTATATTGAGCACCTGCAGACGAGCATCGATAGTGCCAGATCGCTTCTCCAAGTCCGCTGTGGGGAACAAAAAGGTAATACGATGACAAAGGGAGGCAGAACAGGTGGCATGACTTGACAAGAAACGTGAGTGTCACGGAATAAGAACACATTCAGCTACTAGACACAGAGGTCATTTCGGGGAGGATCGCGGGGGATCGCAGTTCCCCCGGGTGAGGTACGGGGGGCGGGGCACATGACGAAGCCCCGCCCCCCGCTTCCGGCCCTCATTCAGCCAGGAGGAGGCAGGAGAAGAGGGAGGGTAAGTTGCTTCCTCCCTGCCTCTCCCCACCCCTGCCTGCCTGGGGCCAGGGAGGGCCTTCACGGGGCTTCCTCGCACTCCCGCCGGCCTTGAAAAATGTCAGGGGGTGTGGCCTTATGACACACTTCCGGCGATGTCAGGGGGCGTGGCATATGCTAATGAGTTATGCTAATGAGTTCCCCTAGCTCTTTTTCTACGAAACGACCCCTGACTAAACAGTTAATGAATCTCAACTGCTCTTTATATTTGAGGCAACAGAAGGCAAGATTGGCCACCTACCTTCCTTCTTTTGCTGGGCCGGTAACTCTTAGGGATTCATTTTTAAGTCTGCCGTGAATCCTTCTAGAAGGCAGATGTGCCCAGACAAACAAACGAGGGGAAAAAAATCTCTTTTCTGGAAGCTCAAATTATCTCATTAATGTACTTGCAAAGTTTATTCCAGCAGCAGAATATTATTCTTGTTTTCTGTGAAGGATCCCCCCCCCCCATCAAGTCACAGTCAATTTATGGTGACCCTGTAGGGTTTTTAAGGCGAGAGACATTCAGAGACGGTTTGCAATTGCCTGCCTCGGTGTAGTGACCCTGGTATGCCTTAGTGTTCTTCCATCCAAGTATTGATCAGGGCTGACCTTGTTTAGCTTCCAGTTCGGGCTAATCTGTGCTATCCAGGTCAGATTAGAGCTTTATTATATGAGTACCAAAGAGCTGCGGTGGCTCAAGTGGTTAAGATGCTGAACTGCAGGCTGTGGAAGGTAAGTAGTTCAGCAGTTCGAGACCCGAGTGTGCTGCATGATGGAGTGAGCTCCCGTTTCTAGTTCCAGCTCCTGCCAATCTAGCAGTTCGAAAGCAAGAAATTGCAAGTAGATAAATAGGGACCACTTCGGTGGGAAGGGAACAGCGTTCCGTGCGCCTTGGTGTTTAGTCATGCCGGCCACATGACCACGGAAACATCTTTGGACAGCGCTTATTTATTTATTTTATTTATTTATTTGATTTTTATCCCGCCCTCCCGCCGAAGCGCTGGCTCTTCGGCTTTGAAACGGAGATGAGCACCGCAACCCTAGAGTCGGATTCGACTGGCTTTCGAGCAAGGGAACATTAACCTTTTTAAGGGCACAGAGGGTCCATTTCCATTGACCACTGGTTAGCCTCCGGGGGGGGGGGGCAGATAGTTTAAAAGTACATACAAATCTGCAAAAATCAATGAACATCCTAATACAAAATTGATTTGAGCAGTAATGTCTTCCCTGAAAAAATGAATGACTGGACACGTGCCCAAAGTTACACCTGTAAGTCACAATGCCAACAATTAGACACTTTGCTTGGTCCTGTGGTGCTGTGTTTGAACTATAAAGTCCTGTATAATTGGGACTAGTGTATTTAACAGACTGTCTATCCCCATATGAATCTACCTGGTTTTTAAGATCACCTTGAGAGGATACTGTGAGTGCCCATGCCACCAGACATAGAAAGGTGGCGACTGGGGACTGGCCCTTTTTTGTAGTTGTGCCCCAAATGTGGAATTCCCTTCCCAGGAAGGCTTTGCTTGCCACCTCCTTTATAGAGTTTTAGGAAGCAGGTAAAATGGTTTTATTTGCCAGAGCCGTTAAATCTGGTGTGAAGGAATGCCCTGTGTTCCTTCACAGTGGATATTTCCCTGCTAGTTTAATCATTTTTAATGCTGATTTGGCTTCTGTTTTAGTGTTGTTTTATGGCTGCTTCACATCAGCTGTCCGATGCTGGGTTTTGGGTCATCTCTTTCTTACTTACTCATGTTCAGGGGTCATTTCGTAGAAAAAGAGCTAGGGGAACTCATTAGCATAACTCATTAGCATATGCCACACCCCCTGACATCACCGGAAGTGTGTCATAAGGCCACACACCCCGCCCCCAACGGTCCCGGCCGCCACCACTGGCCTTGCAGCTCCACTGCCGAGCCCCATGAGGGGCCCAGCGGTGGACCTGCAAGGCCGGCGGGAGTGCAAGGAAGCCCCGTGAAGGCCCTCCCTGGCCCCAGGCAGGCAGGGGTGGGGAGAGGCAAGGAGGAAGCAACTTACCCTCCCTCTTCTCCTGCTTCCTCCTGGCTGAATGAGGGCCGGAAGCGGGGCGGCCGGAAGCAGGGGGCGGGGCTTCGTCATGTGCCCCGCCCCCCGGTACCTCACCCGGGGGAACTGTGTTCCCCCGCGTTCCCCCCCGAAATGACCTCTGCTCATGTTTATTAGCTTCTATGACCAAAGGTCTTAAGCTCAGTTATAAAAGATGAATATACAACATGGGTCATCTCTTTAGTTTGATAGGTTGCTGGCTCGTGATTTTGATATTGAGAAGTCACCTTGGAAATTCTTTGGTATTGAAAGGGGTAAGGTGCAGTGTTCCCTCTAAGCTGAGTGAGTGTGAGCTAGCTCACCGTTTTTTTAGCCTCCGGCTCACACATTTCTGTCTTAGCTCAGGAAGGGAGGGCTCCAGAGCAAACGAAGTTATGCAGCAGCCAAATCGCTCGCTCACAACTTTAATGCCAGCAGCCCACCAAGTAGAATTTTTGCTCACAGGACTCCACAGCTTAGAGGGAACATTGGTAAGGTGTATACTTTAAATATACAGATAAGTGGGAGCAAGAGCATGAAGATATTTGAACTTGAGAACAAAAGAGATTTCAGTAGCATCCAAGACTAGAAAAATAGCAGTCAGAAACATATAGAGGGGAGGGGGTAAAGAGTATGAGGCGAGAGAGAGAGAGACCTTTATGAACTGGCTGGCTGCTCTTTCACAAAAGCAGGAGAATCTGAGCCGATGCTGCCATCCGCCCTGAAAAGAAGAAGAGAGGCCACACCACGTGGGAAGAAAACCAAGCCCCCGGGTGTCTGCAAGAAACCCAGGAAGACGAGACACATCCGTAGATCAGGTTAGGGAAATATTCCGCAAATACGACTTCTATCCGTGGGCTTTTCTTTTTCACTGCTTTTGCTTTGTAACTCCTGCAGTGATTCCCAGATCTCAAAACCACGAGAAGGTTCAGCCAACCTCCCTGGTCCATATAGCTGATGTCAAGGACCAGAGGGAAGAGAGCGCTGACCGACCACTGTCCTCAACTTACTGCTTTTGGTGTAGGGGGTAAGCTGGTGAAGAAGTACTGGCTAGTTCAGCCCAGGGGAAGAAGAGATTGCCAGGGGTGTGTGGGTGTGCCCTTTCAGAGGCTGGGCACAGAAAAGGGATGTGTGTGTGGGGGGGGCCATTTCAATCCAGGAAGATCAAAACATGATCATGGCTGCCAAGATTTCCTCATTTTTCTGTGCTGTGGAGGGATAACGGGCTTTATTTTTTTGCTTGGGGGCACTGTGTTCCTGTGGAGCTGCGGTGGCTCAAGTGGTTAAGACGCTGAACTGCAGGCTGCGGAAGGTCAGTAGTTCAGCAGTTCAAGACCCAAGTGTGCCGCATGACGGACTGAGCTCCCGTCTCTGGTCCCAGCTCCTGCCAACCTAGCAGTTCGAAAGCAAGAAATTGCAAGTAGATAAATAGGTACCGCTTCGGTGGGAAGGGAACAGTGTTCCGTGCGCCTTGGTGTTTAGTCATGCCGGCCACATGACCACGGAAACGTCTTCGGACAGCGCTGGCTCTTCGGCTTTGAAACGGAGATGAGCACCGCAACCCTAGAGTCGGATTCGACTGGCTTTCGAGCAAGGGAAACCTTTACCTTTACCTGTTACTGTGTTCCTGCTGGAACGAAGCAGGTGGCTGTGACACCTAAGACTGCTCTCCTCAAGAATTTCTGTATCCCTTTGTTTCGCAGAGCGAAGAGGAGCGAGCAAGAAAGTGTGCAAATGCCTCGCGCTGGATCCCGGGAAGGGCCTTTCCCAGGCTGGCTCACACAGGGAGGAGAGCCTGCTCTGTGCCCAAGACACATCCTACTTTCCTTTGCTCTCCCAAAAGCAATGCCCTTTCCTCCCTAGCTTCCAGGATCCAGGGCCAGGGTCTCGCTGGCCTTTAAATACTAACTTTCGGGACATCACCAAAAACAGAGCCCCATTCCGTGCTTCAGGTGTGTGTGCTGCGGCGGCGGGTTGGCATACAAAGCTCTCACTGAAAGAACGAGGACAAAACGATGTGGCCCAGTGGTTCCCCAATCTTTTTTAAGCCTACAGGCAGGGCTGGCCCCAGTTTATTTTGCACCCTAGGCGAGGATCCCTTCTGGCGCCCCCCCCCCCCCATGCACCCACCAATTTTAAAAAATAAATGCATTTTAGGAAGAATGAAAAACACAAATAATCAAGAAACTCCCAGAGTACGGGGCCGGGTGCAGCTTGGCGCCCATAAGGGCCGGCCCACTCTAGGCGATCACCTAGTTCGCCTAATGAGTGAGCTGGCCCTGCCTACAGGCGCATTTGGGATCCTAGGTAGCAACAGAATGTCCTGTGGTTGCAACAGCACTACAACAACAATCGAATGAACAATCGCGACATATACTTCTGATGAATGATAAAATCAGAATCTTACAGTAGAATCTAAACAGAAGTTTTATCCCATATAATGTCCTCAAAGGCAAAGAAGCATGGTTCGTCCTTCTAATACTCTTTATGTGTACATTCGTATCGTGTATTAGAGTCCATTTAGTGGCAAATAGGGATCTTCCCTTTTTAAATGCTGACGTGTTTTCGAGACAATTTCCACGTTTCGAGGAGAAACCTTCTAAGCAGATTCCTTAATTCTAAAACTGTAGAGAATAGACAATAGATTATATACAGTATCATGAAACCCAGTACAAAAAAACCTTAGGGTGCCAAAGGTCACAAAGTCCTCACCAACCAACAATGTCAACATTTCTTATAAGCAAAATTCCATAATTTCAGATCTGTAACAGATATACAATGATTATAATCCCATGCATGGCTAATATGGTGGAATCAATTACTCATGTCCTCCTGTTCTGCAGATTCTATCAGGAGGAACGAGACCATCTTATACTTTCCCTTCTGTCTAGATTTAGCCCTCTGCAGTCTTATCTTGACTTTAGGCCAGAAATCCTTCATAAATTCCTCTTAGAAGACGTTCAGAGCTCAGTGACTTACGCTGTGGCAAAATTTTGTTGCTTAGCTATTAGGAAACGTAAACTTGTTTTAGCTGGAAAAATTGTATGATTCTCTTATTAACATTATTTTATTTTACTAATTTTATTAACTTTCTCTTGCTAATGTTTTTATACTATTCCCATATTATTACTGTTTTGATCCTTCTTATATCAGAATTGTACTGTTTTACTGGCTCTTACTGCAGTAAATTAGATCGATTGACAGGGATTATAATAAATTATAACTCATATGGCTGTCCTGGAACCAAATATAAGAAGCCTCCAGATGCCATAAGCCTCCAGATACTCACCCAACGTATCAGTATTTCTCTTAAGGTGAGGCAAGAGTTTACAAAATATATATAAACAAATATAAAAATATATAAAAACTTAAGTAGCATATGTTGTGATTGCTCATTCTATTGTTGTTGTAGTGAGAGCCAGTTTGGTGTAGTGGTTAAGAGTGACAGACGCTGATCTGGGAGAACCAGGTTTGATTTCCCCACTCCTCCACTTGCACCTGCTGGATGACCTTGGGCAAGCCATAGTTCTGGCACAGCTGCCCTTGAAAAAGAGCCGTTTCTGTCAAGAGCTCTCTCAGCCCCACATACCTCACAGGGTGTCTGTTGTGGGGAGGGAAAGGGAAAGGAGTTTCTAAGCCGCTCTGAGACTCCGAGTGAAGGGTGGGGCGTAAATCCAATTCTTCTTCTTCTAGTGCTACTGCAACCCCAGGACATACTGTTGTCACATTTGGAATCCTGACGTAGCACGGCAGGCACACAGCAACAAAACGGCTGCCGCAAAATGGTTGCCACAGAAGGCAGAGCCAACCACAAAAGGCCGCCACGGCTTAACTTCAGTCACATCGTGCGGATCTTTGTGCTGTGGTGGCAGCTGCCGCCAAAGCAACCATATTAAAAAAACTGCACCGCCAATCAAATCTTCAGCGGCCAATCAGAAGCCTTGCTGGGCAAAAGCCCTACCTGGCCCTGCCCACTTTCTAAAAACACTTGGCGGACACCAGAAGAGGTGTCAGCGGGCACCATGGGTGCCCGTTGGCTCCACATTGGGGACCCCCTGATCTAACAGAAGAGGGTTTGTTCCATCCCCCCCAGTTGAAGCACGGGTGTGGTCAAAAAAGTTTGAGACCTATTTGCAAGACTGGCTTAGTCAGAACAACAACAAAAAATCATTTATTTGGGGATAGGACCGCGCAGGGCTCTTTTTGTAGCAGGTACTCATTTGCATATTAAGCGACACACCCCTAATGTAGCCAATCTTCCAAGAGCTTACAGTAGCTCCTGTAAGAAGAGCTCTGTAAGCTCTTGGAGGATTGGCTACATTATGGGGTGTGGCCTAATATGCAAAGGAGTTCCTGCTATTAAAAGAGCGGAGCACAAGAACATGAGCTCTGCTGGATCAGACCTTAGGTTCTGCAAACCCAGTATCTGGTTTCCAACATTTGCTAGCCCACAAACAAGGTATGAAGGAAACAGCTTTTGGCTTCTCCAAGTACCCTCCCCTCCCCATACCAGTATCTCCCCTTTGCAATACCAATTAATTGGTATGATGCTTCTAAATAATAATAATAAGCAGGGCTTTTTTTGTAGAAAAAGCCCAGCAGGAACTCTTTAGCATAATAGGCCATACCCAACGGCAGAAACTCATTAGCATATTAGGCCACCCCCTGATAGCACAGCTCATTAGCATATTAGGCCACACACCCCATGTTACCAGAAGTGTGGTCATTCAGCCACACCCACCTTTTGCTTCTTATTCTGCTTGCCTTGTTGTCAAAACCCAGGGCTTTTTTGTAGCAGGAACTCCTTTGATTGTTAGGCCACACACCCCTAATGTAGCCAGTCCTAATGAGTTCCTGCTGTTGGGTGTGGCCTGTTATGTTAATGAGTGAGTGTGGCCAACTTGGGAGCCAGCCGGAACTCCGTTCCTGTGTGTTCCTGCCCAAAAATAGCCCTGATAATAAGAGATTGGATTTATACCCTGCCCTTCACTTGGAGACAGAGCGGCTGACAAATTCCTTTCCCTTCCCCTCCCCACAACAGACACCCTGTGAGGTAGGTGGGGCTGAGAGAGCTCTGAGAGAACTGCTCTTTCAAGGACAGCTCTGACAGAACTACGGCTTGCCCAAGGTCATCCAGCAGGTGCAAGTGGAGGAGTGGGGAATCAAACCCGGTTCTCCCAGATTAGAGTCCGCGCACTTAACCATGACACCAAATAAGGGAGTTCTGTTTACTTATCATCGCTTATAATCATCAATGCATACACTCCTCTGTGAATTTTGTCAGCTAAGTTATCTAAACTGTTGGCCGTCTCCACATTCTGTGGCACAGACTTCTATGTGATAATTTTGGATTGTGTCGGAAAATTACTTTGTTTTATCTGTCATAAACCTGCTGCCAGTCCTGCCAACAAAGATGCTTTACAGAGACACAGGAGTCTTCACGAAGCAGAATGAAATGGTAGCTGGTTGGTTATATAGCGAGAGCAGGATGGGTTACACGGTCTTCCTTTCAGACACATGCTAGGTTTTAACAACAAGCAGGCTGGTCTCCGTTAAACCAGTTGTCCTCAGTTGATCTGATTAAAAAAAAAATTCAGCCTGATCTCTTTGCTTTTCTTGTTCTCTGCAATTCACATGGGAACAGGTACGGCATTCATTTAGCACCTACAAAAATATCAGTGGAACTTGAAAGTGCTTCACATCAGGTGGGCCATGCCTAGCACATTTAAAGAACAGTGTTTCAAATACATGAAACATTAACCTATAAGAACATAAGAAGAGCCCTGCTGGATCAGATCAGTGGTCCATCTAGTCCAGCATCCCGTCTCACAGTGGCCAACCACTTCCTCTAGAGGTCCCACAACAAGGCAGAGAGACCGAGCACTTCCCCTGATGTTGCCTCCCGGCACTGGGATTCAGAGGCTGACCGTCTCTAAATGTGGAGGCTCCCTTCATTCAGCATGGCTAGCAGCCACTGATAGACCTCTCCTCCATGAATCTCTCCAATCCCCTTTTAAAGCCATCTAAGCCTGTGGTCATCACTGCATCCTCTGGCAGCGAACTCCACAATTGAATTGCTCTCTGTGTAAAGTGGTTATTTCCTTTTGTCCCTCCTGAACGTAGAGCCCATCAGCTTCATTGGATGCCCTCAAGTTCTAGTATTTTGGGAAAGGGAGAAAAAGTAACCTATACAGAATCACCAGTTCATAACCACCCACTTGGTACTTACAGAGCCAGTTTGGTGTAGGGGTTAAGTGCGCGGACTCTAATCTGGGAGAACCGGGTTTGATTCCCCACTCCTCCACTTGCACCTGGCTGGATGACCTTGGGCAAGCCATAGTTCTGGCACAGCTGTTCTTGAAAAAGGGCAGTCTCTGTCAGAGCTCTCTTAGGGTGTCTGTTGTGGGGAGGGAGAGGGGAAGGAGTTTGTAAGCCGCTCTGAGACTCCTTTGGGTAGCGAAGGGCAGGGTATAAATTCAATCTCTTCTCTTCTACATCTAGAAGGAAATCTGGATGGCCTTTAGCATGAGTTCTTTAATGCTGGAGAGGAGCCACCAGAATTGTTCTCTGTGTGCTCGAGTCATAATAAAAAATTGCTCCCTCTAGCTTCCACTGTAAAGTCATTGGTCAGAAAACAGTTAACAACTCTTTTTTTTGGTCTTTTTTTGTACGCTCCATTGACAGACTGGCACTTGGGTAGCAGCCAAGAGGAGATCAAGGACAGAGGTGTGTTTTCTGCTTGTGCAGCGCAAGCGGCGTACGATGAACTGCGCCAGTACACCGAGGGACCTGGACATTCGCTGATAGGGTATGAGCAGAAGGCAGATGGTTGGCATATTGGGAGTACAAAAAAATAAATAAATTGGGGGGTTGGGTGTGGCTCTGAGTTTAAAGAAGGCCCCCTGGGTTTTTAACAGGGATCGCTGTCTGAACTGAGCAAGGGCTCAAGGGCCGAAAGCACACTGGCTACGCCCGCTGACTCTCTTCTGAAGGGACTAAGACACAGGCAAAGGTCTTTAACGCCCTGTATGGCCTGGGACTGACATATCTTAAGGGCTGCCTCCTCCTGTGTGAACCTACTTGTACACTCTGGTTATCTCCAGTGTTGCCCATCTGAAGCTAGACAGGTAGCAACCCAAAAAAGGGCCTTCTCAGTTGTGGCACCGGACCTTTAGAACTCCCTCCCCATTCATCTGTCTCCCTCTGTCCGTGTCTTTCATCAGTAGATGAAGACCTCTTTGTTTCATCTGGCACGCCCCCGATAATGATTACTGGCCCTCCTTCCAGTGTTGTTTATTTATATGTTTAATTGAATTATTCCATAATTTTAACTGTATTTTGAACATATGTTTTAATGCTTTTGTTTGCCGCCTTGTGAACCCCGATGAAGTGGAAAGGCGGCAGAAAAATGCAATAATAATAATAATAATAATCATCATCATCATCATCATCATCATCAGGGGTCATTTCGTAGAAAAAGAGGTGCAGGAGCTCATTAGCATAACTTATTTTCATATGCCACATCCTCTGATATCACCAGAAGTGTGTCAGAAGGCAACACCCACAGCTCAGGCTCCACTGGACTGTTTTGGATTGCTAGCTGTTGGGGGGGGGGGGAACGTGCAGATCTGTCCTCGCAGAGGGTGGAGTTGATCCCCGGGGCCTCCAGTTTCCTATAAACCAGCAGCTGTGAACTTGTCCAACACAGGGAGATAATAAAGTGTCCCATAAGCCTGAAAGAGGACCGTGTGACTCCAAATGCCCCACCGGTTGATCTGTGCCATCCTCTTTATTGCTGGTACCTAAAACTTACCCAATAACACTGAATTAGGGGAGGGGCCGTGGCTCAGTGGGTGGCAGAGCATCTTCTTGGCATGCAGAAGGTCCCAGGTTCAATCCCTGGCTTCTCCGGTTAGAAAGGACCAGGCAGCAGATGATGGGAAAGACCTTTCTCTGCCTGAGGATATGGAGAACTGCGGACAATACTGACTTTGATGGACCGACAGTCTGATTCAGTCTACGATAATTTCATGTGTGTTCATGTTTGAGGAGGGGCTGTGGCTCAGTGGCTGAACAGCTGCTCAGCACGCAGAAGGTCCCAGGTGTGATCCCCGGTATCTCCAGTTAAGGACCAGGCAGCAGATAATGTGAAAGACCTTTCTCTGCCTGAGGAACTGGAGAGCCACTGCCAGTCTGAGCAGACAATACTGCCTTTGATGGACTGATGGTCTGATTCAGTCTAAGGCAGCTTCATGTAGGTTCATGCTTGGGGAGGGGCTGTGGCTCATTGGCTGAGCATCTGCCTGGCATGTGGAAGGTCCCAGGTTCAATCCCCAGCGCCTCCAGTTAAAAGGTCCAGGCAGGAGGTGGTGTGAAAGACCTCAGCCTGAGACCCTGGTGAGCCATGAAGTGGGGCTGTGGCTCAGTGGCTGAGCATCTGCTCGGCATGCGGAAGGTCCCAGGTTCAGTCCCCGGCATCTCCAGGTACAAAGGTCCAGGCAGGAGGGGATGGGAAAAATCTCAGCCTGAGACCCTGGAGAGCTGTAAAGAGGGGCTGTGGCTCAGTGGAAGAGCCTCTGGCTGGCATGCGGAAGGTCCCAGGTTCAGTCCCCGGCATCTCCAGTTAAAAGGCCCAGGCAGGAGGTGGTGTGAAAGACCTCAGCCTGAGACCCTGGTGAGCCATGAAGTGGGGCTGTGGCTCCTTGTCTGAGCATCTGCTCGGCATGCAGAAGGTCCCAGGTTCAATCCTGAGTGCCTCCAGTTAAAAGGTCCAGGCAGGAGGTGATGGGAAAGACCTCAGCCTGAGACCCTGGTGAGCCATGAAGTGGGGCTGTGGCTCCTTGTCTGAGCATCTGCTCGGCATGCAGAAGGTCCCATGTTCAATCCCGAGTGCCTCCAGTTAAAAGGTCCAGGCAGGAGGTGGTGTGAAAGACCTCAGCCTGAGACCCTGGTGAGCCATGAAGTGGGGCTGTGGCTCCTTGGCTGAGCATCTGCTCGGCATGCAGAAGGTCCCAGGTTCAATCCCGAGTGCCTCCAGTTAAAAGGTCCAGGCAGGAGGTGGTGTGAAAGACCTCAGCCTGAGACCCTGGTGAGCCATGAAGTGGGGCTGTGGCTCATTGGCTGAGCATCTGCTCAGCATGTGGAAGGTCCCAGGTTCAATCCCCAGCGCCTCCAGTTTAAATGTCCAGGCAGGAGGTGATGTGAAAGACCTGAGCCTGAGACCCTAGAAAGCCGTTGCCAGTCTGAGTAGGTGACACTGATCTTGATGGACCACAGTCCTGATTCAGTATAAGGCAGCTTTGTGCGTGTTCGCGTGAATCGCAATGAACTTGTGGAAGGCACAGAGAATAAGACTGTAGAACAAATAAATGAAGGTCTGGCTTGGTGGCTGAAACAGTTGTGCTTTCAGGCAAGAGCTGGTGTATTATTATTCCTCTTGTGAGGAAGAGGAGGAAGAAGGATCAAGAGCCAGTCCCTGGCTCTCCACCCAGTCTCCTGTGGGCGTCTCCCAAGGTAAGTCACAAGTATGATTAAGAGAAGGCATTGCTGGTGGGTGATGAAGGAGGCTGAAGGGCTGGCCAGAGGCCTAGCTGGGATGTCATGGCCCCGAGAGATCAAGAGCTGCTCCTTCAGCTTCCTTCCAAAAAGAGAAAGCAAAATATATTTGTAAAGCACACTTCTTTTTTTAAAAAACAGGGAACACGCTGCTCTGTTCTCCCAGGATTGGGCTCCAAAGCAACACTTGCTCAGATTTGGGGCTGAGCCCCTCACTTTTCTCCTCGCCAGCTCGGCTGCTCCCCACGCATGTCCTGCAAGGGGGTCAGGAGGAACTTTCTCCAGGTAACGTGTTGGGCAGGAAGGGCTTTGTTGGTTTCCTTGTGGGTTCAGTTGGCTGCAGCTTAACTCTCTGTTCCCAGGAGGAGGGAGAAGCCAAGGGTGTCAACTTTTTTTTTGCAAAAGTTAATTTATGCTCTGATCCCCCCCCCCCCCCACCAAATTCCCAGAATTAGTTCTCAGGTCTCATGAAACGGAGGCAGACATTTTAAGTGGATTGTTCATAATCACAGCAGTGGTTGCTGCGAACGGTACAAATGAAATCCAAAATTTGTGCTAAGAAAAGCCTTCCTTATGGAGACAAATTTGCGCAAATATTCCGCCTTTTGTACAACAGCGTGAGGATGTCGTTCAGCTGCTGCATACACGCGCGACTTGCATAAAGGTAAATGTGGCATTTGAAAAGGGCGAGGATGGAATGGCCAATCGGAGAGCAAATCATAAAACTGGATAGGTTGAGTAACTGAGTGATTTTTACAGACGTTTATGTTTTGTCTGTCTGAGGCACGAGGCAATGGATCGCCTTCTTTAAATCTCAAAAACATCACGTCTAAAAAACCCCAAACTTTCTGTTTCCTTGCAGTGTTGTTTGAAGACGTGTGTCTGTCCCCCCAGATCCTTTCAGGAACGCTGCTAAGAAAAGTAAGTACTGTAAGAATCAGACCAGTGGTCCATCTAGTCCAGCATCCTGCCTCACACAGCAGCCAACCAGTTCCTCTGGAGGTCCAACAACAGGGCGTGGAGGCCGAGGCCTTCCCCTGAGGTTGTGTCCTGGCCAGGGCTTTTTTTGTAGGAAAAGCCCAGCAGGAACTCATTAGCATAATAGGCCACACCCAACAGCAGAAACTCATTAGCATATTAAGCCACACGCCTGACATCACAACTCATTAGCATATTAGGCCACACCCCATCTTACCACACTCACCTTTTGCTTCTTATTCTGTTTACTTTGTTGTCAAAACCCTGGGCTTTTTTTGTAGCAGGAACTTCTTTGCATGTTAGACCACGCACCCCTAATGTAGCCAATCCGAATGAGTTTCTGCTGTTAGGTGTGGCCTATTATGCTAATGAATTCCTGCTGGGCGTGGCCAACTCAGGAGCCAGCCGGAACTCCGTTCCTGTGCGTTCCTGCCCCAAAAATAGGCCTGGTCCTGGCTCTGGGATTCAGAGGTTGACTGCCTCTGAACGTGGAGGTTCCCTTTGGTCACTGTGGCTAGTAGCCACTGGTAGACCTACCCTCCACGAATCTGTCTAATCCCGTTTTAAAGCCATCTATGCCTGTGACCATCCCCCGGCAGCAAATTCCACATTGTAATCACTTGTTGTGTAAAGAAATATTTCCTTTTGTCCATCTTGAATCTACTTCCCATCAGCTTCATTGGAGTTCTAGTATTTTCTTGAGTTCTAGTATTTTGGGAGAGGGAGAGGATGTTCTGTTTGTCAGCTTTTTCCCACCCCATGCTAACTTTTATAAATCTCTGTCATGTCCAATGCTCCCTCTAAGCTGTGGAGTCTTGTGAGCAAAAATTCTGCTTTGTGAGCTACTGGCATTGAAGTTGTGAGTGAGCCATTTGGCTGCTGCATCAATCAGTTTGCTCTGGAGTCACCCTTCCTGAGCTAAGACAAAAACGTGTGAGCCGGAGGCTAAAAAACTGTGAGCTAGCTCACAGTAACTCAGCTTAGAGGGAACACTGGTCATGTCCCCCCCTTAGTCATCTCTATTCTAAACTGAAAAGTCCCAAACTCTTCATCCTTTCCTCCTAGGGAAGGGGCTCCAACCCCCCTCATCCTTTTGGTTGTCCTCCTCTGTACTTTTCCCAGTTCTGCAATGTTCTTTTGGAGATAACTCTGACCAGAACGGTACACAGTATTCCAAATGAGGCCGTATTATAGATCTATAAAGGTAAAGGTTCCCTTGCTCGAAATCCAGTCGAATCCAACTCTAGGGTTGCAGTGCTCATCTCCGTTTCTAAGCCGAAGAGCCAGCGCTGTCCGAAGATGTTTCTGTGGTCATGTGCCCGGCATGACTAAACACCAAGGCACACGGAACGCTGTTCCCTTCCCACCGAAGTGGTACCTATTTATCTACTTGCAGTTTCTTGCTTTCGAACTGCTAGGTTGGCAGGAGCTGGAACTCGAGACGGGAGCTCACTCCGTCATGCGGCACACTTGGGTCTCGAACTGCCGAACGACCAACCTTCCACAGCCTGCAGTTCAGCGTCTTAACCACTTGAGCCACCGCAGCTCCAATATATAGATCTATACAGGGGCTTTATTGTATTGACCATTTTCTTCTCAATCCCTTTCCTGATAATCCCCCAACATAGCGTTTGCTGCTGAGAAAAGTAAGTCTTCTGCTGCTCAGCATCCACTTACCATTCCTCTTAGGTAAGGCTGCACCAACAGCAAAGTTTTTTATTTAACAGGTCAGTCAGTACTGTTTCGTAACCATTCTGATGTTTGTTCAACATGCAGAATCTGTATTCCATGCATATCCATGGCTTCCTGCCCGCAGTGTGCTGTGGACTGATTCTTACATGTATGTTCACGACTCACTGTTTGTAGAATGAAACGAGCATGCACTTCTGTGAACTGAGCTGTTGCAAATAAATAACCACAGGAAAAATCTCAGCAGTGGTGGCAGGTCACTCATTCAGCTGAGAATCAGTTACACATTGAGGAATCATTATTAGGGACTGTGGTTTATAATACTGTGTATAGAACAAAAGTTTGAGTCCAGTGGAATCTTTCAAAAGAAGAAGGAGAGACTGGATTTATACCCCTCCCTTCACTACCCGAAGGAGTCTCAGAGCGGCTTACAATCCCTTTCCCTTCCCCTCCCCACAGCAAACACTCTGAGTGAGGCAGGTGCAGGGCCGGGCCGTCATAGAGAATTTTTAGGCAGTGGTCTAGAGCGGCCCGTTAAGAGGTGGCGCCCCTCCCCTCCTCCCTTGCCTAAACAGGGTAAGCTGAGGCGATGTTGCGGCAGCGGCGGAGACCGGCTTCCAGGTGCGCTCCTCCGGGGACTCCGCGCTGCTCTGCCCCACCCCGCACTCCGGCGCCGGCCTCGGACAGCAGAGCCTCCCTGCTGCTGAGCTCGCTTGCTGGTTGCCGCGCACGCACCGAGGCCATGCTGGGCAAGGACTACATGCTGGCCATCATCCTGGTCAACTGTGGCAGGGGAAGCAGGGGCTCGTGGGAAGCACCCTTCCCGGGAGGAAAGCAAGCAAGCAGCCGGGCTGAGGCCACCCCCAGTGGTGCCCGTTCCCTTCTTCCCTCTTCTTCTTCTTCCTTGGGGCTGTTGTGCTGGGGCGGGGGGCGCCAGAAAATTGATGGGTGCACAGGGGGGGGGGGGCCAGAAGGAAGCCTCGCCTAGTGTGCAAAAAAACCTGGTGCCGGCCCTGGGCAGGTGGGGCTGAGAGAGCTCTCTCAAGGACTACCCCTGAGAGATCAGCTCCGAAAGAATTTATCACTGACCCAAGGTCACTCCAGCAGCTGCATGTGGAGGAGTGGGGAATCAAACCCAGTTCTCCCAGATTAGAGTCCGCCACTCTTAACCACTACACCAAACTTGGCTCTCTTTAAGACCAACAAGTTTAATTCTGGGTATAAGCTTTCATGTGCACGCACACTTTTGCTGTAAGCTGGACTTTGCTGTGTAGTTTTGCATCATTTAATGTGTTATATTAACAATTCTCCTTTGCCTCGGATCTGGGTTTTTTCGATTTCTGATTGGTTCGACAACCCAAGTACTATTTCACTGTTTACTGAATGTCTCATCCTATAGATTGTATTGACTCATTCTGCGTAATCCGCCTTATGTCTCAGTGAGGCTGTAAATAACGTAGACAAATAACCAAGTGATGAACTAGCCTTAATAAAGCACATCTGCATGGGCAGTTCTTTGAAGATCTATCATGCTCATACTCACAGTTTTCTAGCCTCCGACTCACACATTTTTGTCTTAGCTCAGGAAGGAGGGCTCCAGAGCAAACTAATTTATGCAGCAGCCAAATTGCTCGCTCACAACTTTAATGCCAGTAGCTCACAAAGTAGAATTTTTGCTCACAAGACTCCACAG
Source organism: Gekko japonicus (assembly GCF_001447785.1). NCBI lineage: Eukaryota > Metazoa > Chordata > Lepidosauria > Squamata > Gekkonidae > Gekko > Gekko japonicus. The sequence continues at coordinate 420,005 of NW_015171546.1, forward strand.
CTTAGAGGGAGCATTGGTTCATACTATGCCTGTGTTTTTGGGATTTGCTGGTTGAGGATGAAAGCACGTCTGATAATATTGTACCGAATGGTGCTTCCTCTCATTTCATCAGCCAGGGGTTAAAACAGCATGGTACAGTCCTGCTAACAGCAGCGGAATACTGTGAGACGCAGGTGCCTTTCTGACAGAAAATCGAAAGGCAGTGTTCCTTTCTGCGTTCCGTGCACCACCTCCTTCCTTTCCCTTCCGCTCACCAGAGACTCCCTGATCTTTCCTTTATCTCTTCTAGTCGGCTTTCACACTGGACCACTGCTACCTTTCCTACAGCGAAAAGGGTAAAAGTGATCCCAGCCCCGTGTCAACCGCCAATGAGACATCATCTTCCTGGAACAAACAGTTCCTTCAGGAGGTGGGAAGGAGACTGGGGGTGGGCTTGGGGGTGTTGTTTGTACAGAATAAGGTCTGACACTAGACATAAGAACATAAGAAAATAAGAGATGCCAATGTTGGATCAGGCCAAAGGCCCATCCAGTCCAACACTCTGTATCACACAGTGGCCAGAAATACCAGTGCCATCAGAAGGTCCACCAGTGGGGCCAGCAAAGGGGGAAGAAAAGTTTTACTGACAGATCCATTTTGTTCTTCCACAGCATCTGGGTTCTCAACTGACCCAGAAGGGGGGTGTTGAAAATGGGTCAGATCCCCCACCACTTCATTCTATCCTCTTAAAATAGGAAAGTTGATTGTTATGATTGTTTCAGACTTACCCATCCCCAGTTTTTAATTTGAAAGTGTTACTGAAAGGGCAACAGGGTCAGTTAGACCCTTATAGGAGTAATGAAGCTTTGCCCATCCAAAGTAAAGAGCAGCACAGGACCTGAACATGCCCCCCCCCCCCTTTTCTACCAACACAGCAGCTGCATTGGGTTGATGTAGCCAAAAATGAGGATGTGTTAACCATTCAACGTTTTAAATAATACATACCTGCAGGGCTTTTTGTGTGGAAAAAGCCCAGCAGGAACTCATTAGCATAATAGGCCACCCAACAGCAGAAACTTATTAGCATGTTAGGCGACACCCCTGACAGCACAGCTCATTGGCATATTAGGCCGCACCCCCATGTTACCAGAAGTGTGGTCGTCCAGCCACACCCACCTTTTGCTTCTTATTCTGTTTACCTTGTTTGTTGTCAAAACCCAGGGCCTTTTTTTTGTAGCAGGGACTCCTTTGCATGTTAGGCCACACACCCCTAATTGTAGCCAATCCTAATAAGTTTCTGCTCTTGGGTGTGGCCTATTATGCTAATGAGTTTCTGCTGGGTGTGGCCAACTTGGAAGCCAGCCGGAACTCCGTTCCTGTGCATAATTCCTGCCCAAAAATAGCCCTGCATACCGGGAGAATGGTTTGAGTGAAAAGAAAAATTGCATAAGAAATCGGGCGTCTGTGAGGTCCTGGGCGTAATTGCAAACTCCAGATGCCAGTTTTGTACAAGTTAGTTGTAAAACTGAGCGGGTATGCAGTGCAGTTTCTTATTTTTACATTAAGTTGGAGGCACAAACTGATATGGGAACGGATCTGATACTAAATTATTATGTTATTATGTTATAACTGTTGATGTATGTTGAAAACTTTGTGGGTTTGTAATTTTGGATTCTCAGGACGTTTGTATACTGCTTTGCAGTTATTGTTACATGTTATAAGCAGTGTTCCCTCTAAGCTGAGTTAGTGTGAGCTAGCTCACAGTTTTTTTAGCCTCCGGCTCACAGAATTTTGTCTTAGCTCAGGAAGGGAGGGCTCCAGAGCAAACTAATTCATGCAGTGGCCAAATCGCTCGCTCATAACTTTAATGCCAGGAGCTCACAAAGTAGAATTTTTGCTCACAGGATTCCACCTCTTAGAGGGAACATTGGTTATAAGTTATTCTTGATCTTAGTAAACATTTTAAACCCACCCCCTCAAAAAAAATAAAGTTGGAGACACTGTCTCACTGGTTTTAAATTAGGACTTAAACTGCAGGACTGTGCGAGCGTGAACCCCTAGTGTCAGATTTATGAGTGCTTACACAGGAGACTCCAAATGTTTTGGATGAGATGACCAGAAAAAGGTACCGAGTGTTTCGCTTGTTCCTTTCTGCCCTCGGCTGCCTGACCACACCTCTGTTTTGTCCTGCCAGGAGGCTGCCCACACCAGGCCCGAATGCCTGGTGTCCTCTAGCGACGAGAACAGCGACAGCAGCTGGACGCCTTGTAAGAGAGCGAAGCCACCGCAGGGGTCACGTCAGAAGAAGAAGAAAGCGGGAAGGAGGCAGAAGCGCCGGCCCGTGGCCTGTGACAAACGCAGCAGCAACTCGCCTCCCCTGCAGCTCAAGAAGAAATGCGTCAACGGCTTCATCATGTTCTGCCGCCTGAACCGCAAGCACTATATCCGGTGAGGGTCCAAGGAGCCTGACGATGGGATTTTGCATGATTGTGGTGTTTGGCGTGGTGCGCGGACTCCGATCTGGGGAGAACCGGGTTTGATTTCCCCACTCCTCCACTTGCACCCGCTGGATGACCTTGGGCAAGCCCTAGTTCTGTCAGAGCTGTCCTTGAAAGGGCAGTTCTGGAGAGAACTCTCTCAGCCCCACCTGCCTCACAGGGTGTCTGTTGTGGGGAGGGGAAGGGAAAGGAGTTTGTAAGCCGCTCTGAGACTCCTTTGGGTAGTGAAGGGCGGGCTATAAATCCAATCTCCTCCTCCTCCTCTTCTTCCTCTTCTTCTTCCTCCTCTTCTTCCTCCTCTTCTTCCTCCTCTTCTTCTTCCTCTTCTTCTTCTTCTTCTTCTTTGGTGTAGCGTGTTTGGTATAGTGGTTAAGAGCATGGACTCTAATCTGGGGAGAACCAGGTTTGATTCCCCACTCCTCCTCTTGCACCTGCTGGATGACCTTGGGCAAGCCATAGTTCTGTCAGAGCTGCTCTTGAAAGGGCAGTTTCTGTCAAGAGCTCTCTCAGGCTCACCTACCTTTTTTCTTTTTTCAAGAACAGCTCTTATCAGAACTATGGCTTGCCCAAGGTCATCCAGCAGGTGCAAGTGGAGGAGTGGGGAATCAAACCCGGTTCTCCCAGATTAGAGTCCGCGCACTTAACCACTACGCCAAACTGGCTCTCCATATGTGTCCTGATGCGTTTTGGCTCACAAGAGCCTTCTTCAGAGGTCAGATAGTACAGAATACAACATGCAAGAAAGCCCCTGTTACACTTGTGAGGCAGTAAACAATTGACAGAGGACCAAAAATGGAATGTTCCAATCTGGAATTGAATGACACACAAAAAAAATGTGTGGGGCCACAAATGTATCTGGCCTTGTGTCAGAAGCAATTACATATACTGGAGATGGAACAAATTTTGAGTTCAGTAGCACCTTTAAGACCAGTAAAGGTTTATTCAGGGTATGAGCTTTCTGTGTGCAGGCACACTTCTTCAGATGTTTCGACATACGCAAAGATTAAACGGCAATAACTAGCTGAGTTCACGTGGTCACCATTTGTTTGGATTTAATTAGGAGGGGAAACAGTGAAGCAATAAATATGTCAAAATAGAAGATAGATGTGTAAAAGTATCCTTCTTAATTGTCAAGGGTAATAAACTGATTCTGTTGTTATGCACCATTTGTATCCTCTCAAGCACTGGAGTTCATTAACAACACCTTCATTCAGTTGCTGATTTACTGTTCACCTATGTAGAGGCATCTGCTTATATATTTGAACTGTGAGCTTCCATTTCAATGTATCTGAAGAAGTGTGTTTGCACACAAAAGCTCATACCTTGAATAAACCTTTGTAGGTCTGAAAGGTTTTACTGGGCTCAAAATTTGTTCTACTGCTTCAGACCAACATGGCTGCCCACCTCGATCTATATGCTGGAGATAGTAGCCAGGGCTCTTTTTGTAGAAAAAGCCCAGCAGGAACTCATTAGCATAATAGGCCACACACAACAGCATAAACCTATTAGTATATTAGGCCACACCCCTGACAGCACAGCTCATTAGCACATTAGGCCGCACCCCCGTTACCAGAAGTCATCCAGCCACACCCACCTTTTGCTTCTTATTCTGTTTACCTTGTTTGTTGTCAAAACCCAGGGCTTTTTTGTAGCAGGAACTCCTTTGCATGTTAGGCCACACACCCCTAATGTAGCCAATCCTAATGAGTTTCTGCTGTTGGGTGTGGCCTATTATGCTAATGAGTTCCTGCTGGGTGTGGCCAACTTGGGAGCCAGCCGGAACTCCGTTCCTGTGCGTTCCTGCCCAAAAATAGCCCTGAATATTGCCAATATATACCTTCCTAAGAGTACAAGTAAAATCACCTTATCAGGGCCAATGTAACATCAATATGTATCAGTCGGGCACTGACGTCTTCAGGAAAATGGCACAGGGTTGAGGTGGGGATAACTCAGTGTCGTGCCCCCAATAAAAATCACCCCACCTCACATGCCCTGTGGCTGCTTTTTCAGGTTGAAAAACACACCAGGAAATCTCTTTGTACACAGGGCCTGCATGTGTGTTTTTCAGCAGCCCTGGAAGTTGATTTTTTTTAAAAATCCTCTTCTATGAAAGATGAGATGCTGTTGATTTTTATCAAAAGACCTGCAGCCAGTGAGCAGGAAAACACAGCCCCGTGAGCTGTGCCTGGAGACTTTCGGTCGGATACTTAGGCAAACCTGGGCCTCAGATAAGTGCAGCCAAATGCTTCCCTATTGTTTTCATGATTTTAAAAAAGAAATTACGGCTGCTTCTGAGACTAGATATCTTCTTTGCGTGTCCTGATACAGGATCTTGGCAAAAACATCCTTGCATCCATGGGCTGGGAAGGTGGGTTTAGGGTTTCATTCAGGAGGAGTTTGTTTGCTAGGTGTTTTTTAACCTCCGCAGAGAGTCAAAGGCTACCATGGCAACCTTGTTCTTTTGGCTTCATGGCTTTGAGGGGACACAAGGACACTGCTGGTGCCTCATGAGTTGAGTGGCCAAATTGTTTCTTCTTCTTTTTTCTTTTGGCAGAGTTTGCCCGGGCATGGCTTCCACAGCTGCTACGAGAGAGCTGGCCCAGCTGTGGCGCATGATGACGAAGCAGGAGCGGAAGCCATATTGGTAGGTCCGGCACTGGTCAAACTATGATGGTGGGATCAGAATAGTCCTTGGCACGTCATCCAGTAGGCCGGTGTCTGGGCCAGCCCCAACCCGTAAATCCCCAGGGTATGGGATGCTGTTTGTAGGAACCGAGGCTTCCAATATCCTTCTGGCATTCTAAGATCCTGACAGTCACAGGAAATGGATTCCATTCCCCAGTTCGGTGTAGTGGTTAAGTGCGCACGAACTCTAATCTGGGAGAACCGGGTTTGATTCCCCACTCCTCCTCATGCAGCTGCTGGATGACCTTGGGTCAGTCACAAGTTCTCTCAGAGCTATCTCTCAGGAACAGTTCTCAAAGAACTCTCTCAGCCCCACCTACCTCACAGGGTGTTCGTTGTACGGAGAGGAAGGGAAGATGTTTGTAAGCCGATCTGAGACTCCGTTGGGTAGTGGAGGGTGGAATATAAATCCAATTCCTCCTCCTCCTCCCCTCACATTGATGCTACTGCCCCGGTGCCTGGAGAATATATATATATATA
>NW_015171546.1:426320-457428 GCF_001447785.1 Gekko japonicus
ATTGGAGACTCCGAGTGAGGGGCGGGGGGTATAAATCCAATCTCCTCCTCCTCCTCTTATGTGGCCTGTGAGCAACTAGTGCGAAGGAGAGAACAGGAGACTGCTGGGGGTCGGGGGGGGGAAGTGGGCAGAACCACTCCGATTGTGGCCTCAGCATAGCAGAACAACCTCATCTGCAGCAGTCAAGCAGCGTTAGGAGCGTCTGCCCAGTGCTGCACTGCTGGCTCTCCAGTCTGCCTGTATGGGTTTTCCTTTGAACACCCCTCGCACAACTCGGAGCTTACCAGCTGCTGTCCTTTATACGGCTCATATCTCCGATACCTGGCATTATGTTTTATGGCACACATGGCCCGGCCAACAAAGCAACATTTATGTCAGATCCGGCCCTCATAACAAATGAGTTTGACACCTCTGGACTAATGGTTTAACCAGGGCTTTTTTGGTAGAAAAAGCCCAGCAGGAACTCATTAGCATAATAGGCCACACCCGCAGGAGAAACTCATTAGCATATTAGGCCACACCCCTGACAGCACAGCTCATTGGCATATTAGGCCACACCCCCATGTTACCAGAAGTGTGCTCATCCAGCCACATCCACCTTTTGCTTCTTATTCTGTTTACCTTCTTTGTTGTCCAAACCCAGGGCTTTTTTTTGTAGCAGGAACTCCTTTGCATGTTAGGCCACACACCCCTAATGTAGCCAATCCTAATGAGTTCCTGCTGTTGGGTGTGGCCTATTATGCTAATGCGTTCCTGCTGGTCGTGGCCAACTTGGAAGGCAGCCGGAACTCCGTTCCTGTGCGTTCCGGCCCAAAAATAGCCCTGGGTTTAACTCAGTACAAGGCATTTTTGTATGTTCATGTGTGCTCATGGGAAGCTGTTAAACTTAACACGTGATCTCCCCTGCAGGCTAATTCCCATTATCTTTGGAACTTAATTAGTGTCAACTCTTGAATGGTAGGCTGGGCTCTAAGTATTGCAGGTTCGCGATTAAAAGTTCGCTGTCATGTCATCATATCTGAGGGACCGCCTCTTCCCATATATGCCCCGAAGAGCGTTACGCTCTATAGATCAACATCTCCTGCTTGTCCCCGGCCCAAAGGACGCCCCTCTTGCCTCGACCAGGGCCAGGGCTTTTTCTGCCCTGGCCCCTGCCTGGTGGAACATGCTCCCAGTCGAGATTAGGGCCCTGCGGGATCTTCAACTCCGCAGGGCCTGTAAGACGGAGCTCTTTCGCCAGGCCTTCGGTCGAGGCAGCGGGCGTCCACGTATGGCCTCCCTGAGGTGGCTGTCACCCATCTACTTATCAACGCAAATAATATGCCAGGGAACCCACAGCCAGCTGATTCGTTAGGAGTGTGACTGTGTTTTAATCAGGGGTCATTTCCTAGAAAAAGAGCTGCAGGAGCTCATTAGCATAACTTATTTGCGTAGGCTACACACCCTGACATCACCGGAAGTGTGTCAGAAGGCAACACCCACCGCTCAGGCTCCACTGGACTGTTTTGGATTGCTAGCTATTGGGGGGGGGGGACGTGCAGATCTGTCCTCGCAGAGGAGGGAGAGCTTGTACCTGAATAAAACTTGGCCTTAAAGGTGCCACTGGACTGTTTTGGACTGGGGGGCCAGAGGGGGGGCTCTGCAGCTTACCTGACTGCTTCTTGCTCTGACTGAGGGCTGCTGGGAGCAGGGGCGGGGCTTGTTGCATGTGCCCGCCCCCTGGGCTCTTTACTGCTGGAGCTCCGCTCCTGTGCGCTCCTGCAGGAGATGACCCCTGGTTTTAATGTTTATTACTTTTAAATTGTTTAATTTTAATTGTATTAATTGTATGTTTTATGAAGTTACCCGCCCTGAGCCCGCTCGCGGGATGGGCGGGCAATAAATAATAAATAATTAATAAATAAACCAGGAAACGACTCGTTTGGTGGGAACCCGGGCCACATAGGCTTTGTCTCTCTTTTCCCCGTTTTCAGCATGAAAGCCCGGAGATTCAGCCGCCTGAACAATCGCATCGTGAGGGACGACTTCTCCAGTGAGGACGAGGAAGAAGACCTGGAGCCGCCTAAACCTTTTCACCTGCTGCTGGCTGAGAAATCCCTCCCCAGCAGCCAGAACTTTAGGGACCTCCCTTTGCTTTGACCTCATTCCATGACTCATCACACCGTTCACGGTAATGGCGTAGCCATCCGCCAGAAAGATGGCTCCTCACTCCTGTCTATTGATGATAGTTTATGAGTTTCCACTTGACGGGTTTCGGCTTTATTGTTCACCTTCGTGGCTGTGCGCCAGGTGAGAGGGGGACCCCCCCCATGCTGGGGCATTGTTCAGAGGTGTTTGCATGTGTTTTTTTTTTTGGGGGGGGGGTCACATGTCACCAGTAGTGCATGGACCCTCGCCAATTCATTGCTCCTGTTTGCTGATTACAAATAATCTCCCCTTCTCCTGCTAGTTTGTCATTAGCTGCTCCGTCTGTCTCAAGCTTATCAAAGGCTTGCGTTCCTTTTGGGCAAGGAAAATCACAGCTGCCTTACAGGTTGAGCAGTAACTGCTTTATATTCTTCGCCGCTCATGTGACCCAAAAACAGGCCTCTGGTAGTGTCCTTTTTGTCAAGCTGGAAGGAAGTTCTAGGATCTGGTCATTGTGAATGTGGTGGGCTGTTTGAGAGCAGGCAAGTTTGGGTGTTTGGGTGGGATTGGTGTGGAGCTGCTCTGTGTGAAATAACTGGAGAACACGTACCTAGTGGAGGCCGAAAAATGGGTGTCTGTTTTTTAAAAATATTCCATAAATATTTATTGGCCAAGCTTTTAGCTCTCCTTCCCCAGTTCACGGAGTAGTTTTTTAAAAAAAAACCGTACCCAGCCCAGTTGGCTTTGTTATTGGGCCCTTTTCTCCGCGTGTGGTTTTGATGTGGTTTGAAATGTAGTTCCTGAAGTCCATGTGGACTTGCTGCATGGCAAAATGGTCGCTTTGTTTTGTAGCAGGTTGCCTTTGGTGTTTTCTCTGCTTCTGCCTGGAGGAAATCAGGGGGGATGAGGTTTTCTCTGGATAGCTTTGCATCTCCACTGACCATGATATGTGAGCCTGTCTATAGAGGTCTTGTTGATTTGGCCAGTGGTTCAAGTGGAGTCAGGAGGCAGAACTGGGCTTTGAAGATTCACTTGACCGAGCTTGACAAGGGTGAACAATTCACACTAGGGTAGAAGGCAAGGACTGTACCAGTGAAGGGTCTTGACCTGGGGCTTCCTGTATGACTTTTGATTGAGGAAAGCAATCTCTTTCAACCATTCTTACCCTCCCCTCTTAAACTATCCCTCACCCGTGTTCATAATGAGCTGGCATTTGAAATTCTGTTAAAGACTTGATTGGGGTTTTCTTCCACTGTTGTATTTATGTATTTATATATTTATTAGCAGTTTTATTCCTTGTATCTATTTATTTGTAGAATAAAACCTAGCTTTAAAACTGACTAACCGTTTTGTTGCATCTGTGTCGCTTCTGCCCCTGATACTTTTAAGATCTTAGTCTTAACACTCTGCAAGCACGGGGCAGACTTCCCTAGGGAGGTGCGGACAGTTGCTAGGGGAGGTTTGAGCTCCTCCCGTAATATGTCTTGATTAGACCTGGAATCAAAAGTGTCAACCCCTGTATCAATTACTTGTTGGTGCCAGAGAGCAACCATCTGTCATTTTCCAAGCCACTGAGCGTAGGCAACTCAAACCATGTTGTGGTCTTATGTAATAAAGTGTACCGTCCACTTGACTTTTCCCCGCCGCTTCCATCTAAACTGAGCTCTTCCTTTGTTTTTAAGTTTATGGGGTCCTGGGCAATTATTTCATACAGCGGTGGCTTATTTCTGTGTTGGAGAGAGCAGAGCTGCTTGGAACATTGTGTTTGTTTACATTTATTTAAACTGTTTTTAAACTGTTTCTACCTCATTAGTTGCTGTAGATTTTCCGGGTTGTGTGGCCGTGATCTTGACACTGTAGAACCTGACGTTTCGCCAGTAACTGTGACTGGCATCCTCAGAGGTATAACACAAAACCCTCAGAGGTATAACACAGAAAGACGGAGTACTCTCTGTGTGAGAGTACTCCGTCTTTCTGTGTTATACCTCTGAGGATGCCAGTCACAGTTACTGGCGAAACGTCAGGTTCTACAATGCCAAGACCACAGCCACACAACCCGGAAAATCTACAGCAACGAATGAACTCCGGCCGTGAAAAAGTTTCTGCCTCATTTTTGGTGTCAAAGGCAGCTTATACGTTAAAACAGCATAGAACACACACATAATTAAGGCACAAATTTAGAAGCTAAAAGGAAATCCCGGCATCGACAATGGAGTGCTTGCAAAAAAAATTCTACCTGGGAAGAATAACCAAAGTGAAGGTGTACCAAAAAGTCCCAAGGAAACAGAAGTGTCTTTGCCTATATGCAGGAGAAGGAGGTGGCAGAGACACAGGCCCATTCTGCAATCTAGCATTCGCTCCGTTGTTTTACCACACCCACCATGGAACGGAAAAAAGATGTGGCTCGAAACCACATTAAAATACCCGGGGCCAACGCTGGACTGACTGCAGAGTCACCCCTGAATGGCCATAAAACGGCCATAAATCTATGCAGACGGCTACCGTAAAACTGAGAGATCAAACGAAGGGAAAGCCGCGTGCAGTCTGGACACTGCCATAAAATCTGACAATCAGTCAAGTGAAAATGGCAGGCAATGCAGAGGGGAATTTCTGTTCCAACATGGGTTTGGTAAAACAATGGAGTGAATGCTAGATGCAGAATGGGCCGCTTCAAATGGTCGTTTCTAGCTTTGGATGTCTTCAGATATATATTTTTTTAAAGCCCACCTCTCTGCAAAGAGAATTCATAATCTCACAGAGGACCATATGCTTGGGCATGTGCAGGGCCTTTCCTTCACCACTGCCTGTATGGTGTAGTAGTTAAGAGTGTGAGACTAGGGTCTGGAGACCCAGGTTTGAATCCCCGCTCTGCCATGGAAGTTTGGTGGGTGACCCGGGGCCAGTCACACACTCTCGGCCTACCTCACAGGGTTGTTATGAGGATAAAATGGAGGAGGAGGACCAGAGAACGATTTAAGCGGTTTTAGGTCCCCACTGGCGACTCAGTGGTCAGGTACAGTTATGCGATCACATCGTTATCAGCTCCTGGCTTTAGAGAACGTTTCTGACCAATTGAGAAAGGTACATAGCTGAATAATCACTACAGGAATAACCGTTCCTGACCCTGGCTGTGAATGCTCAAGAATGAGGTTTTTTTAATCAATATTATTTCCCTTGGCCATAGACAATAATCAGAATAACTTTATCTGGGTCAGTTTAGGACAAATGAATGCTATATTATTGCAGCTGGGGACCTGTGATACTTGTGTGTGGGGGAATCCTCCCCCCCCCCCGCTGCTGATTCCCCACATCCTAACAGCTCAGTGGTTGGAGGAGACATGCAGGAGGGGGAGAGTCCCTAATCCCCCCCCCATCACCAAGGCTGGCACGGCTCCAAGCCCCCACACCAACTATTCGAGCCCTGTGCCTTCCTTCACCATAGCCAGGTCCCACATGGCTTCCAGCCTCCTCTGATGCAGCGACCAAGTCCAATGCAGCTGCTGTCCTCTAGTTTGGTGCAGCGGTTAAGTGCGCGGACTCTAATCTGGGAGAACCGGGTTTGATCCCCCACTCCTCCACTTGCACCTGGCTGGATGACCTTGGGCAAGCCGTGGTTATGATAAAAGCTGTCCTTGAAAAAGAGCAGTTTCTATCAAGAGTTCTCTCAGCCCCACCTACCTCACAGGGTGCCTGTTGTGGGGAGGGGAAGGGAAAGGAGTTTGTGAGCCGCTCTGAAACTCCTTTGGGTAGTGAAGGGCGGGGTATAAATCCAGTCTCTTCTCGTCTCTTCTTCTTCTTCACCGATGCAGCTGGACCCGGTGTGGCTGCTGGCCTCCTCTACCGCCACAGCTAGGCTAGGAAGCTGACCGCCTCCTGTGCCACGGCACCCCGGCCCAGACTGCCTGCTGACATCCACTGCCAGGCCAGAGTGGCTCCTCCTGAGCTGAGCTGGTTTTATTTGGGGGCAGATTTAACACACACACCCCGGTGTATTTTTATTTTTTTAATTTTCAGGTTTTTCTGCCAACCGGGGGGGGTGCCCTAAGTTTGCTGAAAAATCTGTTTAACCTCCACGTGGCCCCGCTCTACAGATTTAGCTATCTGCAGATGGGGGCCACACATGACTATTAGAATATAAGATGTCGGGAGCCATGTTGCAATGTTATTACTTTGATCACTGAGGAAGGCCGACTGGGCCGAAACTGGGTCAACATTTGTCACCTTTGGATGGTATTGTAGATCGTTAATGATAACTGAGGCTATTGTAAGGGCCAATATCTGTTTTTAATCTATTGTGAAATAAATACATCTGGGGTTTTTTTTTGTATATTCATAATATTTATTTTTAGATTTACTAACAGTTTTACTTGGCCCATATGTTTATGTTTTTCTTAACCTTCATTTTACACTGTGGGTCAAACTAGACCTACAGTGGCAGTTCTGTGATGCAGCTTCCAGAACTTGTTTTGAAAACTCCTTTTTAAGCTGTGCAGGGGCTGGTTCCGATGGAGACTGCGGCATGGGCGGAAGGGGGCCTTTAGGCCTTCTGTCCTTCCTGCACTATTTTCCCTACCTGAAACTGGCCCCAGAGAGTTGCTCTTTGCCTAGATGACTAAATTTAGTTTAAGAGGGCAATCGGACTGAGTAGAGTAAACATCCTCTCCCCTGAGCCGTCTGAGGTTGGTAAAAAGGCCCAGGAAGGAAGGGGGAAAGCTTAAAGCCCCTCTTCCTTTGTGCCGCAGTTGTGGTCCAGATTGGGACTCCACGCTCCTTAAATGTTTTTTTTTAAGTTGCTTGAGGTTCCAAACACAGAATTCCTAATTGAGAGCCAGTTTGGTGTAGTGGTTAAGTGCGCGGACTCTAATCTGGGAGAACCGGGTTTGATTTCCCGCTCCTCCACATGCACCTGGCTGGATGACCTTGGGCAAGTCGTAGTTCTGATAAGAGATGTTCTTGAAAGAGAGCAGTTTCTGTCAAGAGCTCTCTCAGCCCCACCTAACGCACAGGGTGTCTGTTGTGGGGAGGGGGAAAGGAAAGGAGATTGTAAGCCACTTTAAGACACCTTTGGGTAGTGAAGGGCGGGGTATAAATCCAATCTCTTCTTCTTCTTCTAATTCCCGTCAAGTTTGGCCCTGGCTCTGACTATTGGTTCATATTCCTCAGTATTGTCTACTCGGACTGGTAGAAAGACTCCAGAATCTAACAGCAGAGGTCTTTTCCAACTGCATGGAATTCCTTTACCTGGGAGTGCCCAGGGATGGAACCTGGGACCTTTCGCATGCAAAGCATGTGGTCAGCCATTGAGCCACAGGCCCTTCCGGAAGGCACTTGGTAGGAAGGGGTGGCCTCCATACAGGATTAAGCCTCTAATGCTAATCTTTGACGTCGACCACAGTTGTGAAGGGCTAAGCTACAGGTGATGCAGGAGTTCTCCCCAGAGAATTCCAGACATGGAACATGGCCATGAAAAGTGCAGGAGTTCAGTATGAAGATGGGGAGGGGAGGTGTTGACTTTCCCCATTGTGCTGTCTCCCTGATTAAAAATCATCTCCTGTTCTAGACTGCCTTAAGCCCTGATAGGAAAGCAAAAAAGCACCAAAACCTACAGAGACTTAAAGTGATTGAGAGCTCTGTTCATGGAGCTCCCAGTGCCACATATAGTTCAGCCCCAAAGGCTTCTGCGGTTAGTGCTAGATGACCAAAGTATTGTTTGGCGTAGTGGTTAAGAGCGTGGACTCTAATCTGGGAGAACTGGGTTTGATTCCCGACTCCTCCACATGTAGCTGCTGGTACGACCTTGGGTGAGTTATGAGTTCTTTTAGAGCTGTTCTCTCAAAGGCAGTCCTCGAGAGAGCTCTCTCAGCCCCATCTCCCTCACAGGGTGTCTGTTGTGGGGAGGGGAAGGGACAGGAGATTGTAAGCCGCTCTGAGACTCCTTCGGGTAGTGAAGGGCGGGCTATAAATCCAATCTCTTCTCTTCTTGAAGGGCAGTCCTCCAAAGAGCTCTCTCAGCCCCACCTACCTCACAGGGTGTCTGTTGTGGGGAGGGGAAGGGACAGGAGATTGTAAGCCGCTCTGAGACTCCTTCGGGTAGTGAAGGGCGGGCTATAAATCCAATCTCTTCTCTTCTTGAAGGGCAGTCCTCCAAAGAGCTCTCTCAGCCCCACCTACCTCACAGGGTGTCTGTTGTGGGGAGGGGAAGGGACAGGAGATTGTAAGCCGCTCTGAGACTCCTTCGGGTAGTGAAGGGCGGGCTATAAATCCAATCTCTTCTCTTCTTGAAGGGCAGTCCTCCAAAGAGCTCTCTCAGCCCCACCTACCTCACAGGGTGCCTGTTGTGGGGAAGGGAAAGGGATTGTAAGCAATGTTCCCTCTAAGCTGTGGAGTCTTGTGAGCAAAAATTCTGCTTTGTGAGCTACTGGCATTAAAGTTGTGAGCGAGCAGTTTGGCTGCTGCATAAATTAGTTTGCTCTGGAGCCATCCCTTCCTGAGCGAAGACAAAAATGTGTGAGCCGGAGGCTGAAAAAGTGTGAGCTAGTTCACACTAACTCAGCTTAGAGGGAACACTGATTGTAAGTCGTTGTCGTCGTCCTCCTCCTCTTCCTCCTCCCCGCTCTGAATGGCCCAAGCTTAGCTTGGAAGCCAAGCAGGGTCAGCCATCATTAGTTTTTGAATGGGAGACCACCAAAGAGCAGGCCATGGCCAACCACCTCTGTTCATCTCTTGCCTTGACCTGGATGGCCCAGACTAGCTGAATCTCATCAGATCTCAGAAGCTAAGCAGGTCGGTCAGCCCCGGCCGGTCCTTGGATGGGAGCAGGGGTCATTTCGTAGAAAAAGAGGTGCAGGAGCTCATTAGCGTGACTTATTTGCATATGCCACACCCCCTGACATCACCGGAAGTGTGTCAGAAGGCAACGGCCACCGCTCAGGCTCCACTGGACTGTTTTGGATCGCTAGCTATTGGGGGGGGGGGAATGTGCAGATCTGTCCTCACAGAGGAGGGAGAGCTTGTACCTGAATAAAACTTGGTCTTAAAGGTGCCACTGGACTGTTTTGGATTGCTGGCTATTGCGGGTGTGTGTGTGTGTGCAGATCTGTCCTCGCAGAGGAGGGAGAGCTTGTACCTGAATAAAACTTGGTCTTAAAGGTGCCACTGGACTGTTTTGGGCCAGGGGGCCGGGGGCTCTGCAGCTTACCTGGCTGCTTCTCGCTCTTGACTGAGGGCTGCTGGGAGCAGGGGGGTGGGGCTTGTGGCATGTGCCCGCCCCCTGGGCTCTTTACTGCCGGAGCTCCGCTCCTGTGCGCTCCTGCAGGAAATGACCCCTGGATGGGAGACCGCCAAGGAAATCCAGGGCTGTAATATGCAGACGCAAGCAATGGCAAACCACCTCTCGTGCCTTGAAAACCCTACGGGGTCGCTGCAGCTCGATGGCACTTCACGCCACCACAAAGGAAAACATGCTGCTCCGGTGTCATGTGTACAAAGAGACACCACCCTTCTATAGTCTTTTCATTTATTAGAAAATTGGCAATACAGAGTAGTTTTGGCGGTGGCGTGGGATAAGAGGGGCCTAGCGGAAGCGAGCAACCAAAACAGGTCTCTCTGTGTCCACGAATGGCTCATCCCGCTCTCTTCCGGAACTATGTTCCCGATTCATCACCCAAGTGCAGTGATTTCTTCTCGGCAAATCTCCCTGCACAAGGAGCTTCCCCCCCCCCCCCCCCCCCCCCAGCGGAAGGCAAGAGCAGGCAGTAGGTTAACTGTAGACTGAAGCGGCCCACCGTTCCCCCACCACCGCCACCCAGCTCTTCCCTGCTTCCATTCTGAGCGTCATTAAAATCATTAAGGTTCTTGGCACCTTTGCAAGGCACTTTCGCTGCTTTTGTCCTCGCCTCCAGAGAGTAGCTGTTCGCATCTGTTCAGCTGGTCCGGCCTGCAGTCCTAATTAACCCTCTTAATTGGCCGCTCCTGCGCTTTCCGGTTTTAAGTACGGGCTGTTGTGGTGAACGCAGGCGCATTCTACAAATTTGTGATTGTGTTCTTTTCTTTAACGTCACTGGTCGCTATTTCTCTTTTGCGTGGTTCTAGCAGGATAGGACTGCCCCTATTCTGCCCCTATGACACCATTTAGGCAGGATTGGCCTCATTAACTAGGTTGGTCCATTGTTACGTAGAAGCAGCAAGTTCTGGCAAGGCAGCACTACGGGTCAGCCCCGTAGCTAAGGATTTTTGGAGGAGGGGGCCTTGGGGGGGCCCACCAGCCAATTAAATCAAAGTTAATTAAATTAAACTTTGATTTTAATTGGTGGAACTCCTAAGGCAGCCCTGTTTGGTGTAGTGGTTAAGTGCGCGGACTCTAATCTGGGAGAACCAGGGTTGATTCCCCACTCCTCCACTCGCACCTGCTGGATGACCTTGGGCAAGCCGTAGTTCTGATAAGAGCTGTTCTTGAAAGAGAGCAGTTTCTGTCGAGAGCTCTCTCAGCCCCACCGACCTCACAGAGTGTCTGTTGTGGGGAGGGGGAGGGGAAGGAGTTTGTAAGCCGCTCTGAGACACCTTTGGGTAGTGAATCCAATCTCTTCTTCTTCTTCTTCTGCACCCCCCCAGGCTCCAGGGCAAGATGGGGTAATGCCCAGTGGCCGCAGCTTCCCTCCCCACCCCCCTGCAAGGGCAGGTCTTCCCTGCAGAGCATCCGGCTCCCTCCCTCCCTCCATAAAGAGCCCCAGCTCCCCCTCCCACGGCAGCGCAGCACCAGAGACAGCCTGACCTCCACCCTCGGCTCCTTCCCTGGGCTGGGAGAGGTGAGGCTTGCAGTGGCTGGGCCGGCCATGAAGGCGCCGCATGCAGGCTTGTTGGTGCGCTGGAGCCCAGCCAAGCACGCCTGGCCGGGGCCAGAGGAGGCAGCTGCCAGCCTCTTTGCCTTGCCTGGCTTACTTGCTGCCGGATGGCGATGCAGTGAGGCTCTCGAGGCTCTCGTGGAAGCCCGAGAAGGAGGCTTCTCCCTGCACCTTTTATGTTCACTGCCTTTGCCGTTTGTGCTGCCCCCGTCCTCCCTGTCGACAGGCAGTGTGGGGAAGGGGGCCCCGGGGGGGGAGCCAAGGTTTGGGGAGGGCCCATAGAAACCTCTAGGGGGCCAGGCCCTGTGGGCCCCACAATAGCTACAGGCCTGCTACGGATCATGCCGTGGGTAGGAGTTCCACCGCATGCTGACCACCTCCCTCCCTATTCTGGTTCTGCGTCAGAAAGCGTGCGGTTCTGCGTCTCCCTAAGGCTTTTGCTTTTATACTTTCAGAATTCTAGTGACCATTTTCGTGCCTGGATTTCGGAGGGCGGCGAAAAGGCAAGGGTGGCCCCGTCCTACTTCTAATAAGCCAGGAACAGAAACTTGTAACAGAGGAGTGCTTTTGAGCAAAAGAGAAGCCAGAAGTATGGGAAGGTTTTAGGGTAAACTGGAGCGATCCGTCAGGGGAGGGAGACAGATGTGCTCGGCTCTTCGCTTTCAGGATCCGAGGTCTACCAGACTAGAAGTGAGGGGCCCTAGCAGGCTGTTGTGGAGTGGTTGGTGATGCTGCAGGAAATCCATCCTTTGGACGCCGTGAGTGGAGTTTCCTGTCTGAGCGGAGAGAGGGAGGCCGGAGTAGAGCAGCGAGGGGCTGGAGGCATGAGCTGCAGGGCTATCGAGGGGAGAGCTCTCATCATCCGAGCTGGGGATAACGTGCCTGTCACGAGGCAGGCCCCTTCCTTCCTTCAGAGCGCCGCCCTCGCCGGTCTCCCTGCAGGAAGAAGAAGTAGAAGTAGAAGAAGAAGAAGAAGACAATACCGCCCCCAGGTGCTGGTCTAAGGAATGGATCCTGGTGGGGTGCCACGCAGACAAATGGGTTCCTGAGGAGTACAGCTTTCTCTTTAGCTGGATATGTGAGCTAGTAAAAGTGTCAGTTGAGCTGCAGTGGCTCAAGTGGTTAAGACGCTGAACTGCAGGCTGTGGAAGGGCAGTAGTTCAGCAGTTCGAGACCCGGGTGCCGCAAGACAGGGTGAGCTCCTGTCTCTAGTTCCAGCTCCTGCCAACCTAGCAGTTCGAAAGCAAGAAATGGCAAGTAGATAAATAGGTACCACTTCGGTGGGAAGGTAACAGCGTTCCGTGCGCCTTGGTGTTGAGTCATGCCGGCCACATGACCACGGAAACGTCTTCGCCAGCGCTGGCTCTTTGGCTTTGAAACGGAGATGAGCACCGCAACCCTAGAGTCAGATTCGACTGGCTTTCGAGCAAGGGAACCTTTACCTTTACCTTAAAAGTGTCAGACCAGTGGCCTTCGTCTGTTTCAGACTTGGGACTTGCCTGTAACTGGAGGGTGAGGCAGACCCTTTTTAAAACTGTGCACGCCCGTCTTTCTCCCTCGCTGAACAAATTTAAGAGTCCAGTGGCACCTTTAAGACCAATTACTCAAGGTATGAGCTTTTGTGTGCGTACCCACTTTTTGAAATACCTTTCTCCCTTGCTGTCTTTTGCAATCTCCCCCTGCCCCGTTTTCTACCATTTTTTTTTGTCCCTTTCAACAAGCGATACCGGGCAGATAACTGGGAAAAACAACAAACTCCTGCCTCTCATATGGCTATCAGAGGCACCAAAAGTCCAGCCAGACAGGGGCAAATAGCGAAAATTTGAAAGTTTTCTCTCCCTTCCTTCATTTTTCCTGAGGAAATATAGTCCCAAAGCAGTTTCTTCCTTATCTCCATTCAAAGGCCCTAAATATTTAAAGAATAAAATCTCAGTAGGTGTTCTACTTCTTCTTTCACAACCTCTGTCTCTCTCTGTCTCTGTCTCTGTCTCTGTCTCTCTCTCTCTCTCTCTCTCTCTCTCTCTCTAACACTGGAACAAACACATCCCTTTCAAGGAGGACTGGCTAAAGAAGCAGCCAGTGAATTGTAAGATGACACGGGTGAGGCTAAGGTGGTCCAGGAAGAGCTTTCCAGGAGAATATGGAGAGGGGGGGGGGGATGTGATGGCATGATGAACAGAGAGGGGAAAACTGTTGCAAGCAGAGGGAGGGGGCATCACAGAGCCAGACAGCTGTAAGCAGGGGTCATTTCGTAGAAAAAGAGCTGCAGGAGCTCATTAGCATAACTCATTAGCACAACTTATTTGCATATGCCACACACCCTGACATCACCGGAAGTGCGTCAGAAGGCAACACCCACCGCTCAGGCTCCACTGGACTGTTTTGGATTGCTAGCTATTGGGGGGGGGATGTGCCGATCTGTCCTCGCCGAGGAGGGAGAGTTTGTACCTGAATAAAACTTGGTCTTAAAGCTGCTCTTTTTCAAGGACAGCTCTTATCAGAACTACGGCTTGCCCAAGGTCATCCAGCCAGGTCCAAGTGGAGGAGTGGGGAATCAAACACGGTTCTCCCAGATTAGAGTCTGCACACTTAACCACTACACCGAACTGGCGGATGTGTAGGCAAGCAAGAAGGAGCTCCTTCCTGTATCTGTTACTGAAAGGGCCCCCACTCCTCTTCCTCCCAGAGCCTCAAGGGTTCCGTTTCTTATGCACCGATACGAGGAGTCCCCAGCATGGTGCCTGTGAGAGCCGTGGCGGCCACCACATGTTTTCAGGAAGTGGATGGGGCCAGGTAGGGCTCTTTCCCAGCAAGGCTTCTGGTTGACTATTGGGAGATTTGATTGGCTGTGCGGATTTTTTAAATGTTGCTTTGGCAGCAGCTGTCACCACAGCACAAGGATCCGCACCAGGCCTATAGCTACGATGGGGCTTTGGGGGGCTCGGCCCCTTTCTTAAAGGCACAGCCCCACAAGTATTTCTCCTGTAAATTCACCCCCCCCCAATCATTTTAAAAACATTTTTAAAGGTGTGTGCTCCTTTAAGCAGAGTGTGGTGCTGTCGTTGACTTAAGTCCCACACTGAGCAAGGGGGTTGGAGTGGGTGACCTCTAGGATCCCTTCTAGCTCTGTGTCAAGAAACTGGTCTCCTGTCAGAGTGTTTTTCTGCCTAAGTTTCAGCTTTCTTGACTAGAGAAGTCACCCCTCCCCCACCTGCTGGCTTGTTATCAGAACTGTTGCTTGG
The DNA here is from genome assembly GCF_001447785.1 of Gekko japonicus. Taxonomy (NCBI): domain Eukaryota; kingdom Metazoa; phylum Chordata; class Lepidosauria; order Squamata; family Gekkonidae; genus Gekko; species Gekko japonicus. The sequence goes on from NW_015171546.1 coordinate 440,530, forward strand.
GCCGACGGAAGTGATTAACTTGCAGCAGCAGAGAACTGTCATCTAAAGTGGCTGACAGCTTGCAGTTTAGAGATCTATCCTGGTAACCGCTTTCTATTGGCTAAATGGCTTTTCTCTCTGCACTGAGAACTCCCGCCCCACTAGGGAAAAAAAATTGCCCCACAAGCCACAACATCCTGACTACGGGCCTGATCTACACTGTGTTACTGAAATGAAGCTGTGGCAATAATTTTGTGGCTGGCTCCGCCTCCTGCGACAGCTTTTTTTTTTGCCATGCCCATGATGCCATGTCAGAATTCCAAACGTGCCCACAGGGTCAAAAAGGTTGGGTACCCCTAACTTATACCCTGAGCCAGGGGTCATTTCCTGCGGGAGCTCACAGGAGCGGAGCTCTGGCAGTAAGGAGCCCAGGGGGCAGGCACATGCAACAAGCCCCACCCCCTGCTCCTAGCAGCCCTCAATTGGGCCACGAGGAGCAAGAAGCAGCCAGGTAATTTGCAGTGCCCCCCCGCCCGCCTTCAGGTACAAGCTCTTTCTCCTCTGTGAGGGCAGATCTGCGAATTCCCCTCCCCTCCATAGCTAGCAATCCAAAACAGTCCAATAGCAGCTTTAAGACCAGGTTTTATTCAGGTACAAGCTCTCCCTCCTCTCTGAGGGCAGATCTGCGCATTCCCCCCCCCCAAAAAAATAGCTAGCAATCGAAAACCATCCAGTGGAGCCTGAGCGGTGGGTGTTGCCTTCTGACACACTTCCGGTGATGTCAGGGTGTGTGGCGTATGCAGATAAGTTATGCTAATGAGTTATGCTCAGGGGTCTTGTTGTAGAAAAAGAGCTGCCGGAGCTCATTAGCATAACTCATTAGCATAACTTATTTGCATATGCCACGCCCCCTGACATCACCGGAAGTGTGTCAGAAGGCCCGGCTACTTACCCTCCTGCTTCATCCTCATTCCCAAACGGAATGAGGATCGAAGCAGAGGGCGGGGTAAAGAAGGGGGCGGGGCTTCACCACGTGACCGCCCCGCCCCCTAGAGGTTCTCTTCCGGAGCTCCGTACCTGAGAGCTCCCCCCCGACTAGAGCCCTGGTTATGCTAATGAGCTCCTGCACCTCTTTTTCTACGAAATGACCCCTGCCCTGAGCCCGAGATCCCTGGTCTTCTGACCCACCCTGACCTTTTTCTTTTCCTGGCCTGTGCTTCACTCGAGTACCGGGTCATTTCACCCCTGCTGGCAGAGAAGAGAAACTGTTGCAGCAGGGCACTTCGCTGCTACAGAAAATGTCCGTCCTTTCTCAGAGTTTTCAAGTGGGAAAGTCTAGCCCTAGCAAAAGAATGCATTTCAAGCCCGTGTTGGCTGGGAGGCAACCTCACCTCTCCTTGGTCTCAGCAGCACGGTCCCTCTGGCGTCGGTTCTTGAACCAGTTGCTGACCTGGGTGGTGGTCAGACCAGTGGCTTCAGCCAGCTCCCTCTTCTCGCGAGGGGATGGGTAGGGGTTGTGGATGTACCATTCCCGTAACACACTCCGGGATTTCTCCTGAGTTGAAAGCAAAGGGTGTGAAGAGAGGCATCGAACTGAGCATTAAACCAGCTATGGAGGGTAGGCTGAATCAGTACAGCTGTGCATTTAAAAAACAGAACTCAAGATAAAGATAGAATTCAACAAGATCTGGACACAGTGGGAAAGTGGGCAGATGTGAACAAGAAGAAGAAGAGGAGGAGGAGATTGGATTTATGCCCCGCCCTTCACTATCCAAAGGAGTCTCAGAGCGGCTGACAATCTCCTTTCCCTTCTCCTCCCCACAACAGACACCCTGTGAGGTAGGTGGGGCTGAGAGAGCTCTGACAGAAACTGCACTTTTTCAAGGACAGCTCTTATCAGAACTATGGCCCCTTCCAACTCTGTGATTCTATGATGCTAAGATTGATTCATTGGAGGGAGAAAGGCATCTCCCTGTATGTACCTGTCATAATTCTGATCATCGCCATCCTTAATTCTCTCTTCCCCCCCCCCCCTTTTAAACTGAGTGCCTCTAACTCTTTATCTCATTGATTCACCTTGGATTCATTACGCACTTTCAGTTTAACCTCCAGCACATGGTGGTGGTGAGGATGAAATGGAGGAGGGGAGAAACGTGTGTGTTCCCTCGGAGGAGAGGAAGAATAAAAATGTGACACACATTGACCTTCCTGTACCTTTGCTTTTCAGCTAGTGCAACTAGATTACGAGTCCCCCACACGGTGCCCAGGGGGAGAGGGTCGCCAGCTCCAAGTGGGAAAATACCAGGAGATTTTGGGGGTGAGGCCCAAGGACAGTGGGGTTTGGGGAGGAGAGGGGCTTCAGTGGGGTAAAATGCCATAGAGTCTATCTTCCAAAGTGGCCTTTTAAAAAAATTATCCAATGCATCTTTAGTACAGCTGATAGGATGTTGTACCCAGCAGAGGGCAAATGACAGTGTTCTCTTCTTCACTGTGCTCCCAAAGAACCATCAACCCTGGCTTTTATTTCGTTTGTTTTGACAGGGGTCATTTTGTAGATAAAGAGGTGCAGGAGCTCATTCGCATAACTCATTCGCATAACTCATTCGCATATGCCACACCCCCTGACATCACCGGAAGTGTGTCAGAAGGCAACACCCGCCGCTCAGACTCCACTGGACTGTTTTGGATTGCTAGCTATTGGGTGGAGGGGGAACGTGCAGATCTGCCCTCGCAGAGGAGGGAGAGCTCGTACCTGAATAAAACGGGGTCTTAAAGGTGCCACTGGACTGTTTTGGATTGCTAGCTATTGGGGGGGGGCGTGCAGATCTGTTCTCACAGAGGAGGGAGAGCTCGTACCTGAATAAAACTCGGTCTTAAAGGTGCCACTGGACTGTTTTGGATTGCTAGCTATTGGGGGGGGCATGCAGATCTGTCCTCACAGAGGAGGGAGAGCTCGTACCTGAATAAAACTCGGTCTTAAGGGTGCCACTGGACTGTTTGGGGGCCCGGGGGGGGGGCTCTGCAACGTACCCGGCTGCTTTTTGCTCTGACTGAGGGCTGCTGGGAGCAGGGGGCGGGGCTTGTTGCATGTGCCCGCCCCCTGGGCTCTTTACTACCGGAGCTCCGCTCCTGTGCGCTCCTGCAGGAAATGACCCCTGGTTTTAGAATATTTCTATGCTGCCTCTTCAGAGTCCTGCTCCTCTCTTTAATTCATATTCTTTAAATTGTATGTCTCGTTTCTGGAACCCTGAAGGCTTGACTGGATTTCTGTAATTGGTGGGAGGCGAAGGAGACGGTCCCTGAGTGCTCTCGGTGAGACTGGGGGACACAGGGGTAGGGGAGAGGGAAGACCATTTAAAAACTAGAAAGGAGGGATTTCCTTTATGTGTGTGTGTATGTGAAAGCAGCAGCTTTCTCTGTGCCAGACATCCACGGGGGCTCGCCTTCGCTTTTCCTCTTCGTTGCACTGCTGCGCCCTTCAACAAGCAATATTGGGAAGAAATTCGACAGAAGTGTGAGGAAACATAACAAATTCCTGCCTCTCGTATAGATATCAAAGGGATTTAAAAACCCCTTCCAGAAGGGGACCAATAGTGAAAACCTAATGTTTTCTCTCCCTTCCTTTATGTTTCTTGGGGACATACAGCCCTAGAATCATAGAGTTGGAAGGGACCTCCAGGGTCATCTAGTCCAACCCCCTGCACGATGCAGGAAATTCACAAATACCCCTCCCCCCCACACACACACACTCAGTTACCTGTTCCACTCCCAGAAGATGACAAAAACCCTCCAGGATCTCCAGCCAAACTGGCCTGGAGAAAAACTGCTCCCTGTCCCCAAAGTGGCGACCAGCCATTTCCCTGGGCGTGCAAGAAAGGGCCACAAGAGCTAAGCACTGAGGCGACCCTTCCTGCCCTCCCTTCTCGTGATCTGCCCAAGTTCACAGAATCAGCATTGCTGTCAGATGGCCATCGCGCCTCTCTTTAAAAACCTCCTGTCCCAAACCAGTCTCTTTCTTATCTCTGTTCAAAGGCCCTAAACATTGAAACAATAAAATCTCAGTAGATGTTCTGCTATTAATTTTATTACGGTCTATATAATTTATCTAAGTGCCCAGATATGTGCCTGGCTACGAGCTCTTTTTGTAGCAGGAACTCCTTTGCATATTAGGCGACACACCCCTAATGTAGCCAATCCTCCAAGAGCTTACAGTAGCCCTTGTAAGAAGAGCTCTGTAAGCTCTTGGAGGATTGGCTGCCTTAGGGGTGTGTCGCCTAATATGCAAAGGAGTTCCTGCTACAAAAAAAGCCCTACCAGAGATACAGGCACCAACTTCCCAGAGTGTGGAAGTGACCCAGGTTCACTTACGAGGTTATACAATTAGAATAAGAATACGGAGTCCTGAGCCAGGCTGTTAAGGACAGGACAGTTTTGGACCTCGTTAATTCATAGGGTCACAATAAGTGGAATGATTTGACAGCACACACAAAAGGGCTTAAGGAGGGGACAGAGCTTGATAAATAAGAAGCAAGGCTGAAATGGCGGCCGCTGGGTAGCTGGAGGCAATGCTCCCTCTCAGCTGTGGAGTCTTGTGAGCAGAAATTCTACTTTGCGAGCGACTGGCATTAGAGTCGTGAGTGAGTGATCTGGCCGCTGCATAAATTAGCTTGCTCCGGAGCCCGCCTTCCTGAGCGAAGACAAAAATGTGCGCGCCGGAGGCTAAAAAACCCGGCGAGCCGGCTCACACTAACTCAGCTTAGAGGGAACACTGGCTGGAGGCAGAAAGCGCCAAAAAGGTACTTCAGGGGAAAGCCTGGGAGAATAAACAATTTTACTTATTTATTGGATGTTTATCTGCTGCTTCTTCCCTCGCTTAAAGTGGTTTACTCGAAGAAGGGGGGAAAGACACCGATGTTTTAAAATCACACAAAATGCAAAAACGCAAAATGACCAATACTTCAGCAAACGTCACATAGCTGTAGCAGTTAAAAACGACGTGCTGTGGCCAGGTAAATTCATCTTCGTTACCAGAGGCCACGTGAAATAGATGCATGTTGCTGCCCGTCTAGAAAGCTCTTAGAGGCACAAAGTTTCTTAGGAGAGAGGGAGAAGGAGAAGCGACTAAGGTGTTTTGTGGGGGAAGGTGTGTGTGTGTGAAAAATGTGTCAAGATACTGCTTTTAAAAAAAAAATCAAGTCATTGATCTACGTGATACTTCAGCATTTATTACTTTTCGAGATTTGTACCTTGCCATTCCTCCAAGGAGCTCAGGTGGTGGGCATTCATTGCCCCCCCCCCAATCTAGTCCTGTGCAGTAATTACGCCCAGAGCTAATTACGTCGCTAAGTGAGCTTTGTGGTGGAGTGGGTTTCCCTTGTCCTAGTCCAACAGTGTAAGACTAAGAGAAGCCAAAAATGATAGGTTTCCCCTCAGAAAAGAAGAGGAGGTTGGATTTATACCCTGCCCTTCACTCGGAGTCTCAGAGCGGCTTACAATCTCCTTCCTCTTCCTCTCCCTCTCCCCACAACAGGTACCCTGCAGCGCTCCCTCTAAGCTGTGGAGTCTTGTGAGCAAAAATTCTACTTTATGAGCTACTGGCATTATTTATTTATTTTATATATTTATTATTGTATTTCCATCCCGCCCTCCCCACGAACGGGCTCAGGGCGGCTCACAGACAAGGGCAACATATGCCAATATAAAACAATAAAAGCAGATAAAACAGCATATTTAACAATAATAAAGTGCTCAGTGATGTTACCCAGTTAATCACATCAAAATGGTGACCTACAGATGTTACCCAAAAGCCCGTTTCAGCGGTACTAATCCATCGGAACACTGTGGCTAGATCTTTATAATGGGCCAGATCTTTATAATGGGCCATCCCATTACCTGTTATTGCCACAAGATAGTTGTTGTTGGTGGTAGTAGTAGTGGCATTAAAAATTGTGAGCAAGCGATTTGGTTGCTGCATCAATTAGTTTGCTCTGGACCATCCTTCCTGAGCCGAGATGAAAGTGTGTGAGCCGGAGGCTGAAAAACTGTGAGCTAGCTCACACTACCTCAGCATAGAGGGAACACTGCCTGTGAGGTAGGTGGGGCTGAGAGAACTGCTCTTAAGAGAACAGCGACTGACCCAAGGTCACCTAGCAACTGCATATGGAGAAGTGGGGAATCAAACTCGGTTCTCCCAGATTCAGAGCCCGCCGCTCCTAACCGTGACACCAAACTGGCTCTCAAGGCACTGAGAGTGTAAGCTTTGACAAGGGTGAGACAGAGGAAGTAGGGCAAGCGTGACCAGGTGAATAGGAGCAAGTAAAGACATCCGTACTTTGTCCTTTTCAGCCAGGGAGGAGTTTAAAAGGAGAATGAAGAGCACAGCTTTGGTTGGCTGGGCAAGGAGACAGACCAAGTGGGAGAATGAGGGATGAGGTGGCAGAGAGGCCTTTTGTGGAAAGAAGAGAGAAGACATAATAGAAGGAGGCGGAGAATGTTAAATGTATTTCTGGGGGGATCTGGTGTCCACGCAGAAGGCAGCGAGGGCCGTTGCAGAAAGCTCACGGAGAGGTATGACCCATTAAGACCGTGATGGAAAAGAAAAAGAGTGTTTCAGTGGAGCCGTTCTGAACTGACTGGAAAAAGAAAGCACGCCAGGAGGAGAGAAGGTGAGAGAGGGAAACACTGGAGTTGGTTTAGGGGAGACTGATCATCCAAAATACAAGCACTCAGCTTAAGGTCTTATTTGCAGAACTCGAGCCGTGAACGTTTGCAAGAACAATCGTGTGGGTTTTGTGCCCATAGATCACAGGGCGCTCGGCAAAAGTCTGGTGAGGACTCTGCACCTGCAACCCAGAAATCTGCAAGACCCTTCAAGGGAAGCATCACGCTGGAGAGCCTTACCTTGAAACAGTAACTGGTCTCCTCTCCATCCCAGATGGTCCGAGGCAGGGGGAATTTGCGCCTCACCCTATATTTCCCCACAGCTCCCAGTGGCCTGCCGCGCAGCTTCTCCGCTTCGACGTAGTGGGCCTTGAGCCACAACTGCTGCAGCTTGGGATGGTTGTGTGGCGAGAACTGGTAGCTCTCCAGGATCTTGTAGAGCTCCCGGAAGTTGCCCCGGTGGAAGGCCACCACCGCTTTGGCCTTGAGGACGCTCTCGTTCTTATGCAGGTGGTCACAGGCCGGCAGCGACCAGAGGAAGCGTCCGAGGCGCTCAATGTTGCCCCCTTGCTGCAGAACTTCACACACGCAGGCCACTTGCTCCTGGGTGAAACCGAAATTCATGGCTGACGGGGACACGGGTTCGTCCTTTCGCGAGGAGCTCCAAAGCGGCGCAACTTCTTAAAACCAACCTAGGAGGGTTCACAAACTTGATACACCTGTTAGAAGGCCCCACTGGGAAAAGCAATGCCAGTTCTGATGGTTTTCCCGCAGAACCTGTTTGCTACGGCTTTGCCTCTTTTTGGAAAGAGAACGAGATCTATCCTGCTACGGCAGAGGTGTACAGGATGAGCGGGAAGCGATTCCTCTGTCTGACAAGTTCCTCTCCGGAGTGACCATGTCCCCTTCTTTTCTCTCTCTCTCTCTCTCTCTTTCTCTGTGCCGTCAGGACTCCTGCCTGTCTTCTGGCTCTAGAGACAGTGGCCCCAGTAGATGTCTGGGGGTATCGGTTACAGGCCCAGCCCACGCAGGCTGCAGCTGTGGCCAGCCATTGGCCGACTTGTGCAAGGCGAGCGAGAGAGAAAGGGAGACTTTTGCCGCCGTCACCCTTGGATGGTAAACCTTTTTCTGCCGAGGGGGTCATCTGGGTGGGGAAATGTGAGATGCCCCCTACAGAAGGGGGCACGGGGAGACGAGCAGAAGAGGAAAGGCCCTGCTTCCTGCCCATGTCTCATCAAGCTTGCCCTGTTTGCTATCCAGGGTTTGCGCCTTTTTGCAACTTTTCACTTGGATGCAGCGGGTTGCTTCTGCGCCACTGGCCACGCACGGGTGGCCTAAGCTGTGGAGTCTTGTGAGCAAAAATTCTCCTTTGTGAACTTCTGGCCTTAAAGTTGTGAGCGAGCAATTTGGCTGCTGCATCAATTAGTTTGCTCCAGAGCCATCCTTCCTGAGCTTAGACAAAAATGGGTGAGCCGGAGGCTAAAAATCTGTGAGCTAGCTCACACTAACTCAGCTTAGAGGGGACACTGGTGGCCACCGCTTGTACCTAAGAATCCTGCCCAGCCCCTCCCCCTTCTCCAGCTTTTGACTTTCCCAGCAGTCATCATCCAAACACTTTCCAAGCTTATTCTAGTGACCCATGAGGTTAGCAAAATAGCATTATTTTTTTTTTAAAAAAAATCTACTCTTTCGATCTGTCCTTTCCTCAGACTTAAAAGGAATCCAACCCTGTTTCTTCGCCGGTTCTCAAAATCCCGGAGAAAGACGTTTCGTCTCTTTCAAGGGGCTGGTTGATCTTGCACGGTGAATGCTTTATCTCCCTTTTGTTCTTGGCCCCGCCAGGTGACTAATCAGCCCCCAAACCAGAACGGCTGCCGCCTTGCCTTGCCCCCTTACCTCTTCCCATGTGGAGGATCATGTTTCCCACCAAGCGGGCAGCCACTCACAAGACAAATAAGCTGTCACAAGGCAAATGAAAAGGGGGCCTTGTGCGGCAGCCAGGAGAAAGCAGCATTCCTTGCAGCGAGGGAAAGTGGGAGAGACGCGATGCTTTGGGGAGCTGGCGGGCGGGCGGGGGGAGCAGGTGGGGCAGAGGGAGATGAGATACAGGCACCAACTGCACTCCCACCTGTCTGGGACGTTCTGTTGCAGCTTGTCAAATGGGCTGGGAAGTGTGGGGCGTATGTGTAAGGATTGTGCTTAACGATTCTGAAGCCTGTATAGATTGTACAGATGTGTACCTGCTTTACTCTGGTTTCTGCCCCTTTTACCCCCGGAAATTCCACTGAACCCACCTTGGCTTTGAAGCCTGCTACAGGGGAGGGGGGCTGTGGCTCAGTGGTAGACCGTCTGCTCGGCACGCAGAAGGTCCCAGGTTCAATCCCCCCCCCACTTCTCCAATTAAACTATCTGGCTGTAGGTGATGCGGAAGACCTCTCCCTGAGGGTTAGATCATCTCTTGGCATGCGGAATATCCCAGGTTCAATCCCCACCATCTCCAGTTAAAAGATCTGGCAGTAGGTGATGTGGAAGACCTCTCCCTGAGCGTTAGATCATCTCTTGGCATGCGGAAGGTCCCAGGTTCAATCCTCACCATCTGAAAAGATTCGGCAGGAGGTGATGTGAAAGACCTCTCCCTGAGGGTTAAATCATCTCTTGGGACGCAGAAGGTCCCAGGTTCAATCCTCACCATCTGAAAAGATTCGGCAGGAGGTGATGTGAAAGACCTCTCCCTGAGGGTTAAATCATCTCTTGGGACGCAGAAGGTCCCAGGTTCAATCCTCACCATCTGAAAAGATTCGGCAGGAGGTGATGTGAAAGACCTCTCCCTGAGGGTTAAATCATCTCTTGGGACGCAGAAGGTCCCAGGTTCAATCCTCACCATCTGAAAAGATTCGGCAGGAGGTGATGTGAAAGACCTCTCCCTGAGGGTTAAATCATCTCTTGGGACGCAGAAGGTCCCAGGTTCAATCCTCACCATCTGAAAAGATTCGGCAGGAGGTGATGTGAAAGACCTCTCCCTGAGGGTTAAATCATCTCTTGGGACGCAGAAGGTCCCAGGTTCAATCCTCACCATCTGAAAAGATTCGGCAGGAGGTGATGTGAAAGACCTCTCCCTGAGGGTTAGATCATCTCTTGGCATGCGGATGGTCCCAGGTTCAATCCTCACCATCTGAAAAGATTCGGCAGGAGGTGATGTGAAAGACTTCTGTCCGGGATCCCGGTGAGCCGCTGCCAGTCCGAGTAGACAATACTGACCTTTGACGGGCTAATAGTAAGACTCACTATAAGCAGGTTCACGTGTCCATGTGTTGCCTGCACAATTCCAGGCCTATGTTTACATTCATCGGGGCTAGAAGCTTGGCTAGAAGCTTTCGTTATAGCCGAGCCCAGCTTTTGAACACTCAGTTCCGCACCCAATAGCAGCTTTGGCACTCGCACCCATAAGAACATAAGAGAGGCCAGTGTTGGATCAGGCCAGTGGCCCATCCGGTCCAACGCTCTGTGTCACACAGTGGCCAAAAATACCAGGTGCCATCAGGAGGTCCACCAGTGGGGCCAGGGCACCAGAAACCCCACACACACTCACTGTTGCCCCCCCCCCCAAGCACCAAGAATCCAGAGCATCACTTGCCCCAGACTGAGAGTTTCTATCTATACCTTGTGGCTAATAGCCACTGATGGACCTCTGCTCCATTTGTTTATCTAATTCCCTCTTGAAGCCGTCCACTCAGATCTGGCTAGGTGACTTCCTTGGGCCTTCCGGTGGCAAGTACACAGGCCATCTTTCTCCCTCACTAGATCTTTGCACCTCCTCAGTTCCTTTAGCTCACCCGTTCTTTAAATTTCTGTCGTGGCTTTCCATGTACCATTCTTCTTCTGCAACTGCCATGACGGCAGGGGTTAAACTCCTCCTAATGTAGACTCCTCCTGATCATGCCTCAGATGGCAAACCCCCCCCCTACCTTCCCCCCCTCATTCAGGAGCTGAGAAAAGCCCCCCCCCCCAAAGGCTCCCACCCTGGCCAGTGTTGCTTAGACAGCCATCTGAGTAACACTATCCAGCCTGGATCACATTACTTCTTCCCGGCAACGCAGAGTCCCTCGGCCTCCCAGGGTAGAGCTTTTGTTTGGGAGCAGATATAGCATTAGATACAGCGGTCTTTGTGGAAATTTCACCAAGGAATCAATGCTCCCCCTGCCAAATCCTTGTTACTTAGTAGGAGGCCTGTGGGTCTAGGGACCTTTCTTGCAAGACCTATTGTTTTCGGTGGCCACCTACCTTGGCCATATGTGCTGCATCATCATAGAATCTTAAGAGTTGGAAGGGGACCTCCAGGGTCATCTAGTCCAACCCCCTGCACAATGCCGGAAATTCACAAATACCTTCCCCCACACCTCACGTGCCCCCTGCTCAATGCCATGAAGAGGGCAAAATGGAAACAAAAAAACCCCACTCTCCAGGATCCCCGGCCAAACTGGCCTGGAGAAAATTGCGTCCTGACCCCAAAGTGGCGATCAGCATTTCCCTGGGCGTGTAAGAAAGGGCCACGAGAACTAAGCACTGAGGCAGCCCTTCCTGTCCTCCCTTCTCGTGATCTGCCTTAGTTCACAGAATCCGCATTGCTGTCAGATGGCCATCTAGCCTCTGTTCGAAAACCTCCAAAGGAGGAGAGTCCGCCACCTCCCGAGGAAGCCTGCTCTACTGAGCAATTGCTCTCAGGAGAAGAAAACTCACTACGATAAAACATAGTGAGGCTGCGTGTGTGTGTGTGTGTGAGAGAGAGAGAGAGAGAGAGAGAGAGAGAGAGAGAGAGAGAGAGGGGCCGGCAAGACACGAGTGACTCCCACCGACAAGTGCCACCAAGTTGCAACCAACTCATGGTGCCCATTCATGGAGTCTTCAAGGCATGAGACAGTCAGAGACGGTTTGCCATTGCCTTCCTCTGCAGAGCGACCCTGGAATTCCTTGGTGGTCTCCCATTCAAATTCCGATGCCTTGAAAAGGGGACGAAATACCCTCAGAGAAGGTATACCTATTGAAGGTTAAATCAGGATTGCTCAGCAGAACCTCCACATTCAGGTGTAATGTACCTCCGAGTGCCATATGCTAGAGACAGATCTCTGTGCGTCAGGACTGTAGCCAGGAAATTCTGGTTGGTGGGACATTGGGAAATCTGGGGGGGGGCGAAGGCGGGGGAGAACTTTTTGCACTTAAAAAAACAACACTCAGTGCCCACACAAGGGGGGGAGCTGCAACTTCCCTGCTCTCTCTCCCCCCCCCCCTTGGGGCGGGATTTTTGCCACCTCAAAGGAGGACTTTTTTTACTGAGCGAAGCAGGTCCCGACCAGTGTTCCCACTAAGCTGAGTTAGTGTGAGATAGCTCACAGTTTTTTAGCCTCCAGCTCACAGATTCTTGTCTTCGCTCAGGAGAGATGACTACAGAGTAAACTAATTTATGCAGTAGCCAAATCACTCACTCACAACTTTAATGCCAGTAGCTCACAAGGTAGAATTTTTGCTCACAAGACTTCACAGCTTAGAGGGAACATTGGTCCCGACCCCTTTGTGCTAGCCGGCTGTGGCGGGATAAACGGCAGCTCTTCTTTGGCTCCATCTCTGCCCTACGGCAGGCAAGCGGCTTCCCACTGCCCACTCCGCTTTTTCCCTCCGCTGGCTGAGGCAACGCACCAGTCCCAGCCCAACGCTCCCTCTAAGTGGTGGAGTCTTGCGAGCAAAAATTCTACTTTGTGAGCTACTGGGGCATTAAAGTTGTGAGCAAGCGATTTGGCTGCTGCACAAATTAGTTTGCTCTGGAGCCCTCCTCGCTGAGCTGAGACAAAAACGTGTGCGCCAGAGGCTAAAAAAACTGTGTGCTAGCTCACACTAAGTCAGCTTAGAGGGAACACTGGTCCCAGCCTGCCTGCACAGGGGGGAACCACCTGCCGTCCACTTCAGCCTTGTGGCCAGCAAGACGGGCTCCTCCCTGGCACGTTCATGGGGAGGGAGGATGGGTGGAGAGAGAGAGAGGAGATGGAGGAAGGCGAGGTCACGGGTGCCACGACCAGCAAATCATGAAAAGACACAGAAAATCAGGCTATGGGCAGGGGGCAGGGCGCAACGCAACTTTCCTGAATGTATACCAAACTGAATATTTAAAAACAGGGTTTCTAGCAACAGGACTTGTGAGGCAGGGCTGTTGCGTCAGGGGGCGTGGCCCCGAAATGCCCCACGGTCGCTACAGGCCCGCTGGGCATTATCTCCATGCTCTGTTCCAGAGCGTTTGGAAGCAACTGGCTCGTGAATGAAGCGGCATGTCAGATTACAGTAATGCGTTCTACATGCAGTTGGTCCAGGCTTGTGATCGGGCTGGGTAGTGATCGTATCACCCGTGTTCCAAAAGATCTGCACTGGCCACCCGTCGGTTTCTGGGCACGATTCAGAGCGCTATACATTGTTTGGGCAGGGTATGTGAAGGACTTCCCGTACTGTCAGGCCCGCCAGTTAAGATATGTCTCTCAAGCCCTGCTTTTTCTGCCTCTGGCTGCAGAGGTGAGGCAGGTGGCAACCACAGACAAGCCTTTTTCAGTAGTGTCCCCCTCAGTTTTGGAATGTCCTCCCCTTTGAGGCTTACACGGTTGCTTACCTTACTGTCAAGTAAAGCAGGTGGCAACTAGAGACAGGACTTTTTCAGTGGTGGCCCCCTCACCTTTGGAATGTCCTCCCCTTTGAGGCTCACATGGTTGTCTACCTTACTGTCAGGTAAGGCAGGTGGCAACCAGTGTTCCCTCTAAGCTAAGTTAGTGTGAGCTGGCTCACAGTTTGTTAGCCTCCGGCTCACACATTTTTGTCTCAGCTCAGGAAGGAAGGCTCCAGAGCAAACTGACTTATGCAGCAGCCAAATCGCTCGCTCACAACTTTAATGCCAGCAGCTCACAAAGCAGAATTTTTGCTCACAAGACTCCACAGCTTAGAGGGAACATTGGCGGCAACTAGAGACAGGACTTTTTCAGTGGTGGCCCCCTCACCTTTGGAATGTCCTCCCCTTTAAGGCTCACACAGTTGCCTACCTTACTGTCAAGTAAAGCAGGTGGCAACTAGAGACAGGACTTTTTCAGTGGTGGCCCCCTCACCTTTGGAATGTCCTCCCCTTTGAGGCTCACACGGTTGCCTACCTTACTGACAGGTAAGGCAGGTGGCAGAGACAGGACTTTTTCAGTGGTGGCCCCCTCACCTTTGGAATGTCCTCCCCTTTAAGGCTCACACGGTTGCCCACCTTACTGTCAACCAGGCCCCAGGCGAAAGATGTTTTTCCACTTAGGCTTTTAACTAAGGGGTCATATATCTTCTTTCATCTGTTTTGTGCTCTGCTCCTAGCCTGAGAATTGTTTTACGGACTTAATTTTCTTAGACGGCTCAGTGATTGCTTTGTGTTGCTTTTAGGCCATGGCTTGTTTTTAGTATTGGTCACTGATGCGGTCTTTAGGCTTTTATGCTGTCTTTATGCTGTGGGCTGCCTCAAGCGTGTCTCTGAAAGGGTGGCAAATAAATTCTTTTAAGACATAAGAACCATCAGAAGAGCCCAGCTGGATCAGACCAGTGGTCCATCTAATCGAGCATCCCGTCTCACACAATGGCCAACCAGTTCCTCTGGAGGTCCAGCGACAGGGCAGAGAGGCAGAGGCCTTCCCCTGATGTTGCCTCCTGGCAACGATCTGGTATTACCATGGCCTATTCAAAATTTGTCCGCACGTGGTTTCCGTGGCTGCAGTATATGACAGAGGCAGAACATCTTCCTACTGATATAGCTTACACTTCTTGGCTTTTCTTCTCGCTACTCTAGCTCTTTTTTACGTACAATGAAACGCACACAGAATTCTTCTATATCGGAGATCTAGCTCTAATCTAGTCCTCATGTTCTCCTAATTGACAACGGCAGTGCAGTTACCAGCATTCCTTACCCTTATTTATTGGTTGCTGAAGGTTCGAGAGTGTCAGAATGGTTTCTACTGTTAAATGATTAGTTTATAATCCAACTTGATCCTCTTGTTGTTGCTTGTTCAATGCTTGTGATGTTTATTGTTGTAAATGATTGTTTAAAAATGAATTAAAAATATATTTTTAAAAAAATGTTGCCTCCCGGCACTGGGATTCAGAGATTGACAGCTTCTGAACGTGTAGCCACTGACAGACCCCATGCATCTATCTAATCCCCTTCCTGTGGCCATCACAACATCCTCTGGCAGCAAATTCCACGTTTCAATCACTCTCTGTGTAAAAAAGTATTTCCTTTTGTTGCTGTAGATTTTCCGGGTTGTGTGGCCGTGGTCTTGACATTGTAGAACCTGACGTTTCGCCAGTAACTGTGACTTGACACAGCGAGCGCTCCCTCTTTCTGTGTTATACCTCTGAGGATGCCAGTCACAGTTACCGGCGCAACGTCAGGTTCTACAATGTCAAGACCACGGCCACACAACCCGGAAAAATCTACAGCAACGAATGAACTCCGGCCGTGAAAGCCTTCAACAGGATTTCCTTTTGTCTGTCCTCAGTCTACTGCCCGTGAGCTTCACTGCATGCCCTTGACCTTCAGTCCGATCCACTAAGACATTTTTCTGAAGTTCTTGTAATACAGTGCCCTGAGGACAAGAAGACACTGCATAGAGCAGGCGAAGCAGAGATGGCAGTATTAAGAATAGCAGGTTTGCAGCCAGCATGGCTGGCTTATCCTGGAATGTACGTGAAAGTACAGCCCTAAATTTTGTACTGTGTCTTGGTCTGCCCATCTGCAATTCCCCTTTGCAGTCTTGGCTTCTCACCATATGTTCCTGGGTGTTCCAGCAAGTGTAGACAAACTGCTTTTAAGAGACCACCATGGTATGCCCCAAATAGAGGGCACATCACCTCATCATGTACAACAGCCACAAGCTGTGGAGGGACACTAACTGTTCCACTACTGATGATCACATGTTCAGATCTACCTGTGCATCATTAAAATACTAGACTTAAAATAAAACAGAATCCATTAAAGGCCAAGATTCTTAGGATTCTAAACTCTTTGCCCAGTATTTTTGCTAGGGATTCGCTCCCAGTGGATGTATTGATGGCCACAGGCAGTGTGTCCCTCTAAGCTGAGTTAGTGTGAGCTAGCTCACAGTTTTTTAGCTTCCAGCTCACACACCTTTGTCTTGGCTCAGGAAGGGATGGCTCCAGAGCAAACTAATTTATGCAGTAGCCAAATCACCTGCTCATAACTTTAATGCCAGTAGCTCAAAAAGTACAATTTTTGCTCACAGGACTCCATAGCGTAGAGGAGACATTGGCCACAGGCATAGATGGGTTTAAAAGGAGATTAGATAGATTCATGGAGGAGAGATCTATCAGTGGCTACTAGACATGGTGACTAAAGGGAACCTCCACATTCAGAGGCAGTCAGCCTGTGAATCCCAGTGCCCGGAGGCAACATCAGGGGAAGGCCTCAGTCTCCATATCCTGTTGTTGGCTTTCCAGAGGAACTGGTTGGTCACTGTGTGAGACAGGATGCTGGACTAGATAAAGAAGAGATTGGATTTATACCCCGGCCCTTCACTACTCGAAGGCATCTCCTTTCCCTTCCCCTCCTCACCACAGAAACCCTGTGAGGTAAGTGGGGCTGAGAGAGCTCCCTCGAGAACTGCCCTTGAGAGAACGGTTCTGAAACAACTTGTAACTGACCCAAGGTCACACCAGCAGCTGCATGTGGAGGAGTGGGGAATCAAACCTGGTTCTCCCAGATTAGGAGTCCGCGCTCCTCACCACTACACCAGACTGGCTCTCTCGGACCACTTGTCTGATCCAGAAGAGCTCTTCTTTATGTTTTTTTATCAGCTTCTAAGTTTGTGCAGCAAGTATAAAATATATAGACAGTCGTGATTTTCTTTTTATATATTGGAAAACTGCAGTCCTTGGATATATGTTAATAAACCTGTTTGAGATCCCCCACCCACTCCCCAAAAAGTTAGGTAAGTTGCCATCTATTATCCTCTCTTCCTCTTCACTACTCCCTTGAGCAGGGGTCATTTCCTGCGGGAGCGCACAGGAGCGGAGCTCCGGCAGTAAGGAGCCCATGGGGCGGGCACATGCAACAAGCCCCGCCCCCTGCTCCCAGCAGCCCTCAGTTGGGCCACGAGGAGCAAGAAGCAGCCAAGTAAGTTGCAGAGCCCCTCCCCCGGCCTGCCTTCAGGTACAAGCTCTCCCCCCTCTGTGAGGGCAGATCTGCGT
>NW_015171546.1:457617-463858 GCF_001447785.1 Gekko japonicus
TATATAAAATATATATATAAAAGTCACAAATACACATTAAGAACAAAAACAAAAAAAAAGTTATAAAAATATCTTGTAGAAATGATTGTTCCTCACAAACTGTGGAGAAAGGTGTGATAATTGTAGTACCTGGTTGGGAAGACAGGGAGCGCACTCCCAACAACTCCACTTGGATCCAGTGCTAGTCCATCTGTCGCCTCCTGTGAAGTAATTCCTATCTACACGGGACATCAAACTGTGGTGGATTCCTGTTTCTTTATAATGAATCACGCCAAGTTATTTGAGTGGAGAACTCACGACGGCTAACTCCTCCATCCACCAGACTTTTCTGGACAGGGTGCCTCATTTGGCCTTAGAGGATGACGTGGATCCTGAGGTTCCAAAAAAGTATCCTTTGGAGGGGCCGTGGCTCAGTGCTAGAGCATCTGCTCAGTATGCAGAAGGTCCCAGGTTCAATCCCCGGCATCTCCAGCAAAGAATTAGATAATAGGTAATAGGAAAGACCTCTGCCTGAAACCCTGGAGAGCCATTGCCAGTCTGAGCAGACCGTACTGACTTTGATGGACCGATGGTCTGATTCCGTGTAAGGCAGTCATGTGTCCAGTGGCGACGGAGCAGGTTCAAGAAGCCTGATCGTGACACGTTGGCCGGAGAGCCTTCCTCGTTTCGTTTAAGGAAAAGAACCAACTTCGCACCGCAAACTGGGACAGAATCAACGTGTTCAGCCCCCATACCAAAGCCCTAACAACACCCATGTCAGCCTCATTCCATTGCCCAAGATCCCTCAACAATCCACTTGGGGATGTTGTGTGAGCAAACATTAATACAATTTTTTAAATATAAAAACTTCCATTTTTATCCTCATGATAAAAAGAACATTAAATATAGAAGGGGGATTAAAGAGTTGTTGCCGAGTTACAGAAACGATTGGAGGGGGGGAAGTGGGTTTTAAATGCTTTCTTCTTCTAAAAATAGATTAAATATATATATATATAAAAGTTTCTTCTCTGTGGGTTTTTTTCTTTAAAGTCAGGCCACTTGTGGATTTTATTATCTGGAGGTTTTAGAGGAAACACTGGCCTCGGGAGAAATGCATTCAGGATGAATCAGCTTTGCAATCCTATTTTGAAGGGGCATTAATACACCGTTGCACCCAATAGCCTGAAAATCGGATCAGGTAGCAACCCTCCCTCCCAAAATTTGTATGGTTCCTACTCTCAACCCCAAATATAGGCAGAAATTATGGATGCTCCTAGAGTTCACTTTACCCTGCCTTAAGAAACTGAAAACCTGCAGCTAAAGTCAATTGTGTATGTACCTTTTAATGGTAAGTTGCTGGATACAACAAACAACCCTGTATTCACACACTTCTGTACTGTTCGTCTATTAAAAGTTCCCCGCAGAAGTGGCGTGCCATGGCTTTCCCCTTTGCTCATTTTACCCTTGCACTAATTTGTTGGGCAGCTGTTCCACAGGCAAAGCCCTGGCCCATATAGACAAAAGGGTGCGGGAACGTAGCCAGGAATTTCTACCCTGGAGGAATTAAACACGCCTGTTCCCTACTGCAGGACTGTATTGGTTTTTAGTGCCCATTTACAATGCTCGACTGGAGGAGGCACACACCGTTCTTTCAGAGGACTAAAGAGCGGATAAAGCAGGAAGCACACCCCCTCTCCCCCAGAGCAAGTCTGGCCGCGTCCTACCTGAAACAGGAGCCAAGTTCGGGGAGGACACAAAGATTCCCCCTTCCCCTCTGAAGTGGGATCTGGGTATCAGCCCAGTAACCGAGCCCCATCCCTAGCACCATATTTGAGGGAAAAGGAAGATCCTCCTTCTGACACAAGCACATCCCACCCCCACCCACCGCTGCAACGGCGAACAGAAAGTTCCTGCTTTTGCATGACGTGTTACAAAATGGAAGACGCTAGAAAGATGTCTAACCGCTGCAGAGGCTAAGCAGAGGATGAAGGGAGGGTGCCCTTCCCATCCTCGTCCCAGAGACTCCCGGCCTTCCCATAAAACTAGAAGCCGTGTTTTAAGGCCAAACGCAAGGTGTCACTCAGACATCAGACAAGCTGTCGTATGTTTTTAGGGGGTGGGTGAGTGGGAGGCGATCCCCCCCCACCCCGCATTCTTTGTGCTGTAGTGTAGTGTTTGGTCCCCCCCCCCCGCAAAAAGATGCCACGACTGTCCTAAAAGGAAGGAAGTGAGGAGGAGAGCTGCGGAAGACGTATCCGGGAAAGGGTTTCCCTTACGAAGGCACTTCTAGCATTCCCAAATCGGCAGCCGGTCTCCGGAGCCGGCAGGAGCGAGACGGAAGGATTCAGAGTGATGGAGCTGTTCCACAGGCAAGAGGCGAAGCCCGGGGTCGACCCACTTTGCCCGCGTCTGCCCGTTTTTACAAGTCCAGAGGCTCTTCCACCGGAACGGACTGCAGCTGGGTCAGTACCTTCTCGTCAGAGTCGAGTGCCTCGGGATCCATGGGGTCACCGCCGGAGGCATCCAGTAAGAGGCCCTCCCCCTCTGGGAGCCGAAGCAGGCCGCTCTGCCCTTCCAAGGGACCCTTGTCCATCTCGAACAGCCCCTCGGAGCTGGGCCCTTGGAGGTCCATGCCGACCGGGCCGGACCAGACCACCTGCTGCTGGGACATCGTCAGGCCGTCAGGCTGGGAGAAGCTCGAAAGGAGGTTGGTTTGGCCAGAGTCTGTGCCGAACGCCAGTTCCGGTGACCCGGGGCTGTCCGAGGCTGAAAGAGAGGGGACGGCAGAAGGCAGGACGGGGCTGATCCCAGGGAGCAGCATGTTGCCGGCGTCGTGGTCTTCCAGAGCTGCCGGTGGTGTTGTGGCCACTTCCTGCTTGATAGGCAGGGCCAGGGCTGGGCCTGCTGGACCGGACAGGATGGGCGCCATCAACATGCTGGCGGGAAAGGTGGCGGTCAGGATGAGCTTGCCCTGCTGCAGAGCCATGCCCGTAACGATGGTGCCGCCGCCTGTAACTGGGTTTGTCAAGAGGATGTTCCCTAGGGTGGAGAGAACACAAGGGAAAAAACCCTCCTGTTATCTCGGACAAGATAAGAAACCCAGAAGCCCGGCTTTTGAAATCTCCCCACCCACCAAACATCCTTCTTTAGGCACTGCCTCTCCAACTTTTAAGCAATAAGGGCTGTGTCATCTGAAATTCTTTCAATTGGCAATGCCGGGGATCTGATCTAGGGAGCTGCGGTGGCTCAAGTGGTTAAGACGCTGAACTGCAGGCTGTGGAAGGTCAGTAGTTCAGCAGTTCGAGACCCGGGTGCCGCAAGACGGAGTGAGCTCCCGTCTCTAGTTCCAGCTCCTGCCAACCTTGCAAGTAGATAAATAGGTACCACTTCGGTGGGAAAGGAACAGCGTTCCATGCCCCTTGGTGTTTATTCATGCCGGCCACATGACCACGAAAACGTCTTCGGACAGCGCTGGCTCTTCGGCTTTGAAACGCAGATGAGCACCGCAACCCTAGAGTCGGATTCGACTGGCTTTCAAGCAAGGGAACCTTTACCTTTACAATAAGGGCTCAGTCATCTGAAATTCTTTCAATTGGCAATGCCGGGGATCTGATTTAGAACATTCTATATCCAAATTCGATTCCCATAGCACCTTCGAGACCAAGAAGATTTTAGGGACATGAGCTTTCAAACAGCTACATTTTCGGGATACGAGTTTTCGAATGGCTAGATTAGAGTCCGGTAGCCCCTTAGAGACCAACAAGATTTTTGGAGCACGGGTTTTCAGACAGCTAGATTAGAGTCTGGCAGCACCTTACAGACCAACAAGATTTCCAGCAGCAGGGAGGTTAGCAATGCTGCAGCAAGGAAATTAGAGAGAATACTGAATTGAAACTGATAATGAAGCTCAGACAATGCATCCTCCTGGACTGAATCGAGACCTAGGTTTCCTGTCCCCTTACCAAATACTGATTTCTCCATGTCTGCTACCCCTCTACACATCACACCTAATCCAATCATGCCTGCTGTTGTCATTCACTAGCTATTGTCACTCAGCATCTGAAATCACTCCACTGTCCAAGATATAAGGGCAGATGGACTCACATTCTAGCTGTATCTGAAGAAGTGAGCGGTGACTCCCGAAAGCTCCTACCCTGCCTCAAATTGTGTTAGTCTTTAAGGTGCTACTGGGCTCTTGCTCTTTTCTGCTGTAAAATTAGGATAGTGTACTTGGGCTCTTGGAGGACATTTTATACAGTTGCCGACTTTGACGACACTTAACGCACACCCATTTGGGTTCTGTAAAACCCCGATTCTTGTTGCAGTTTTGTGTTAGTTTTGGTTGGTCCTAATATGTAGCTTCTGCTTTGCTTTGGCTACCTGCAACTCAAACTAGTATCTGGGAACAATTTGTGATGGAAAAAATATCAGCTCAAATACAGCATTATGACCCACACTCTCCACACTTTAATTTCACTGAAAAATAGTATATTGCACTGGAATATTTGGCTGAACAAGGGGTTATTCCTAGTGAGCTAAAAGCTCTCAATTTACTGCACCTACAGACAAGTATAGGCACCGACAAAATGGCATTGCTGTCAATATTAGACTAATATCCTACTGTAAGGTAAAGGTTTCCCTTGCTCGAAAGCCAGTCGAATACGACTCTAGGGATGCGGTGCTCATCTCCGTTTCCAAGCTGAAGAGCCAGCGCTGTCTGAAGACGTTTCTGTGGTCACGTGGCCGGCATGACTAAACACCAAGGCGCACGGAACACTGTTACCTTCCCACCGAAGCGGCACCTATTTATCTACTTGCAGTTTCTTGCTTTCGAACTGCTAGGTTGGCAGGAACTGGGGCCAGAGACGGGAGCTCACTCCGTCACGCGGCACTCGGGTCCCGAACTGCTGAACTACCGACCTTCCACAGCCTGCAGTTCAGCATCTTAACCACTTGAGCCACCGCCGCCCCCATATCCTACTGTTCTTAACATCAATAGTATGATAAGTTATAATTTACCTTTTCCTTTGTAGATATTAAATATATGCCTAAATCAAAAGCACTGCACATGTATGTCGACAATTATGTTGTATTCTATTTTTACCTCTCTATCTTTGTTCAACTGAATGTTTTATGGATTGTTTGTGATTTGAAAATCTTCTTAAAATGTTTGAAAGGGGGGGGGGGAACAAACTAATATCTGAGGGGGTTTGTTGTTTATGAAGATTTGCTGTTTATGACTCCGGCTGCAAAAACAGTAAAGGCAATAAATAAATATCGGAGAAGGCGACTAGACCTCCTTTTGCTCCCAGCATTTTTAGAGTCCTCAGTTTAGCACTGCGATCCCAAGAAACCCCTTTCCTAAATCTCCCGCTCCCGTCAAACCTTCCCAATCCTGCTCCACCCACGGTGGTTACCTGGTGTCGTGCCTGGAAGCTGAAGGGCCGTCATGCTCACGTTGGTGTTGATGAGGTGCACATTGCTGTGGCTGAGGCTCCCACACGACGTCGGCGCCTGCGGCGTCCCTCCCACGGGCCCCACCTTGATGGGGGCGGCGCTGGTCAGGATCTGGATCGGGCTGCCCACGCCCTGCTGCAGTGTCACGACTTGGGAGGTGGGCACCACTTGGGGAAGAGAAATAATCTGGGACCCCTGGGCCACTTGGGGGAGGGAGACGAGCTGAGGGGCGGAGGCCCCCTGGGGCACCGTGTAAATCTGCGTGGGGGACATGGGCACCATCTGAGACGGGGAGAGCACTTGGGAGCCCGAAACGGGCTGGGACAAAGGCACGACCTGGGAGGGGGGCGAAACTTGGGCGAGGGGGAGCAGAGAAGGGGCGGGAACGTGGAGGACGGTAGCCTGGGCTGGGGAGGAGCCCGGAATGGAAAGGAGGGGCGTAGCTGCAGTCGCTGGAGGAGGCGGCGGCAAAGCGACCTGCCCACCGGCTGTTGCCACTGTCACCTGGGGGCTGGACAGGGCTTGAGTGCCAGAGATTAGTTTAGCAAGAGGAACGATCTGGGGGCTGGACGTGGAGGCCGGCTGAGCCACCGGGGGCAGCTGAGCGGCTGGGGGAGCATCTTCATCCGATGGGACGACTTGAGACATGGGAACGGCCGTCAACAAGGTGCCCTTGTGGTCAGAGAGGAGCGTGGAGGCGTCTGGGAGAGTCAGAAGGTGCGGGGCAGCCGCCGGCCCCTCCTCGGACTTCACTCCCACGCCATACACCAGCGCCTCGGCGGTTTCGGACTTCACCTCCCCAGGA
>NW_015171546.1:463889-472036 GCF_001447785.1 Gekko japonicus
GAAGAGCGGCAGGGCTGAGGATGACGGCGGCTGAGGGGAGGGATTCCTGCGGCGCCTTGGAGACCTCCTGGCTGTTGGCGACCGAGGTTTTGCCGCTCAGCAAGGTAGCAGAGCCATTCAGGAGGACGGGCGGGCTAGGTGCCGCCACGGGGCTCAGGGTGATGGTCTGGTTCTCCCCGAGAGCCAACCCGTTCAGGATGACGCCTCCGCTGGGGGTCTGGATCACCGATCCTCCATTGAGGAGCATAGTCGGGGAGCTGGCAGTGATGAAGTTGCCGTTCAGAAGGATGGAAGAGGCGCTGGAACAGGCGGCCGGCAGGAAGAGGCCGCCAGAGGCAGGAATCCCTTCGGGCATGGCCGGAACCCCCACGGCGGCTTCGGTTTCCTCGGGGCCATGGCTGGACTCGTCCTCCGTGCTGGGGTTCCCGTCGGATTCGCTGCAGGAGAGAAAGGGTGAAGAATTCTGAAGCGGTGGCGGGGAAACGCTAAGCCAACAGCAAAAATTAAAGTGGATTTTGTGTGTGGGGGGGTGTTTAATTCAGGTTAACAAACCATCACAGTGCTTTTAGCTCCTGAACAACAGAAGAGAAAGAAGAGGTGGAATAGAAGGAGGAGCAGAAGATTGGATTTATACCCCGCCCTTCACTCGGGAGTCTCAGAGCGGCTTACAACCTCCTTCCCTTCCCCTCCACACAACAGACACCCTGTGAGGTAGGTGGGGCTGAGAGAGCTCTTTGGAGGACTGCTCTTGAGATAACAGCTCTGGGAGAACTTGTGACTGACCCAAGGTCATGCCAGCAGCTGCACGTGGAGGAGTGGGGAATCCAACCCGGTTCTCCCAGATTAGAGTCCGCACACACTTAACCACTACACCAAACTGGCTCTCCAGTTGGAAGAACAGTTGGTTTTTATACTGCTTTTCTCCACCCTATTGAGTCTCAAAACGGCTTACAGTCGCCTTCCCTTCCTCTCCCCACAACGGGCACCTTGCAAGGTAGGTGGGCCTGAGAGAGTTCTGAGAGAACTGTGACTGGCCCAAAGTCACCCAGTGGGCTTCATGTGGAGGAGGAGTGGGGGTTCAAATCCCACTCTTCCACATTAGAGTCTACTGCTCTTAACCACTACACCATGGTGGCTCTCTTAAAAATGAGCAGCACACAAGAGGAAAGACTTCTCCGGCCATGGTAGCACGAACCCAACATCTTCCAGTTTGGTGTAGTGGTTAAGTGCGCGGACTCTAATCTGGGAGAACCGGGTTTGATTCCCCACTCCTCCAGTTGCACCTGCTGGATGACCTTGGGCAAGTCGTAGTTCTGTCAGAGCTGTTCTCTCAAGGACAGTTCTGGAAAGAGTTCTCTCAGCCCCACCCAACTCACAAGGGTGTCTGTTGTGGGGAGGGGGAAGGGAAAGGAGTTTGCAAGCCGCTCTGAGACTCCGAGTGAAGGGCGGGGTATAAATCTAATCTCTTCTTCTTCTTCTTCTTCCTGCGAGTGACACTAGAATACGTCCTGCTTGACCCACACCTTACTAGAGTTCAGTTCACACATAAGACCGAACCATGCCTTGTTGCTATGCGGGGGAATCAGCAATCTAGGAGCCGCCAGTCCAATGTTCCCTCTAAGCTGAGTTAGTGTGAGCTAGCTCACAGTGTTTTAGCCTCCAGCTCACAGATTTTTGTTTTAGCTCAGGAAGGAGGGCTCCAGAGCCAACTAATTTATGCAGCAGTTGAATCACTTGCTCACAACTTTGACGCCAGTCGCTCACAAAGTAGAATTCTTGCTCACAGGACTCCACAGCTTAGAGGGAGCACTGGCTACCACTGCCCTCTCTAGCAACAACTGAAGCCTGGTGCCTGGCCTATTGCCGACAGCCTGTCCTCGCCGACCGAAATGACCAACGAGCTGGTATCAAGTGAAATTACAGAATGTCTATGAGGCCATCTTTTGATATTCTAAGTCAGCTGCCAGCACTTTAATATATTGTAAGTTGGTTTTGGGAGCTGCGGTGGCTCAAGTGGTTAAGACGCTGAACTGCAGGCTGTGGAAGGTCAGCAGTTCAGCCGTTCGAGACCCGGTTGCCGCATGACGGAGTGAGCTCCCGTCTCTAGTTCCAGCTCCTGCCAACCTAGCAGTTCGAAAGCAAGAAATTGCAAGTAGATAAATAGGTACCACTTCGGTGGGAAGGTAACAGCATTCCGTGCGCCTTGGTGTTTAGTCATGCCGGCCACATGACCACGGGAACGTCTTCAGACAGCGCTGGCTCTTCGGCTTTGAAACGAAGATGAGCACCGCAACCCTAGAGTCGGATTCGACTGGCTTTCGAGCAAGGGAACCTTGACCTTTACTTTTACTAAATTGGTTTTAATGAATTGTTTATGGACTGTTCGATAGGACTGTTTTTAGATGTATATATTTATTGTTCTTGTGCTTTTATTATGTGAGCCGCCCTGAGCCTGCTATGGCGGGGAACAAATCTAAATCAATTAATTAAATAAAGACATACTTTCCCAGCAAACCATAGTTTGCTCCTCTGTCCAAACAGGCCATCCCTGTCTTGTGCGTTCCCAGCCAAACAAGATCCCAAAGTCTCATTTAATCTGATCTGACATAACAGGCAAGCTATGGAACGCTGCAAAAATGAAGCTTTTAATTAGTGGACTGACCAGGCCTGGAGAGATGAGGGGGCGGGTGAGCTCAAGAATCCCTCCTTGGCAGGGCCCCATGATCTGTGAACCTCCAGGATCCCTGGCCAAACTGGCCTGGAGAAAAATGGCTTCATGACCCCAAAGTGGCGATCAGCATTTCCCTGGGTGTGTAAGAAAGGGCCACAAGAACTAAGCACTGAGGCAACCCTTCCTGCCCTCCCTTCTCGTGATCTGCCTAAATTCACAGAATCAGGAGAAGAAGAGAGAAGAGACTGGATTTATATCCCGCCCTTCACTCGGAGTCTCAAAGCGACTTACAATCCCCACAACAGACACCCTGTGAGGAAGATGGGGCTCAGAGAGCTCTGAGAGAACTGTGCCTGACCCAAGGTCATCCAGCTGCTGCATGTAGAGGAGTGAGGAATCAAACCACTCTTAACCACTACACCAGCAGAAGAGGCCTGACTCTTTAGCGTGCTCAGAATAACGGTCAATGCACTGCACTTCGAGAAGACCGGCCCCACTTGGAAGAATCCTTACCGGAATCACTAATTGTTTTCCTTTGTACATGCAAATGTGCCCTAATTGGCTGACTCTGCCTGTTGCACCAAGTGAACGAGGCGGACAGAATACACGGCAGCATCCATGCTGTGGAGGACAAACCAAATCATCTCCAGCCTTTAAATGTGTTCAGTCCACATTCACCCCCCTCCAACGTGGCCAGAAGACAGGTACGGCAAGAACAATACGTAACCCAAGCAAAGTTCCAGTAGCGACTCTAAGGCAACAGATGGAAGTAATTCTTCCAGGAGCTGGTAATACTGTAGGTCTGTAGGGGCAAAGGAAGCGTTTCGGCAGCTGCTTAGCAACTAGGCCAGGCCACAGCACGGCAGAAGCTGAGGTGCAAAAAACGGCTCAAGGTTTCTTCGAAAGGGAATTAGGACAAATCCCCTCACTCAGTCTCAGCCTCCTGACTCCCCTAACCAAAGGGACTACTTCTGACCAGCGGGAGTGCACAGGAGCGGAGCTCTGGCAATAAAGAGCCCAGGGGGCGTGCACATGCAACAAGCCCCACCCCCTGCTCCCAGCAGCCCTCAGTCAGAGCAAGAAGCAGCCAGGTAAGTTGCAGAGCCCCCTCGTCCCCCGGTCCAAAACAGTCCAGTGGCACCTTTAAGACCAAGTTTTATTCAGGTACAAGCTCTCCCTCCTCTGCGAGAACAGATCTGCACGTCCCCCCGTCCCCCCCCCCCAATAGCTAGCAATCCAAAACAGTCCAGTGGAGCCTGAGTGGTGGGTGTTGCCTTCTGACACACTTCCGGTGATGTCAGGGGGTGTGGCATATGCAAATGAGTTATGCTAGTGAGTTATGCTAATGAGCTCCTTGCACCTCTTTTTCTACGAAATGCCCCCTGCTTCTGACCCTCAGATCAGACATCCCCACAAGCTGCTTACTTCTTTCCACATCTAGGTTCTACCCAGGCCCAGGTGGGGTGCTAGCTTGCCAGGACTGCTACATTCCTTTTCAGCTCCTGTAATGCTTGCTTATCTATGGCCTTGCAGGTGGGGTGTTGTGTCTGGGATGCTAGGGAACCGTGGGAGAGCTTTCGGTTCTCAGCTTCGGCTCTAACGGTCTGGGGATCTTTCTCCCGTGCGCGGGAATGTGGCTAATTGGCCTAAGGAGGGGGGGGGGTGCATACGAATACCCTATATCCCATTATGCTTGTAGGGGCGACATCATTCTTAACAGTGCCTTTGTTAATGCATTTATAGCTCTTCAATAAAGTATAACTTTTCCATGAAGCGTGTACTCAGTTGTTGGCTGTGAAGCCTGACATGGGGCCTCTGGGGGCTCCACCCCCTTTCTTACAGGCACAGCCGCACAGGAATTTCTCCTGTAAATGCTTTTTTTCAATCATTTTAAAACATTTTTTAAAAGGCATGCGCTCTTTTAAGCAGAGTGGGGTGCTGTCGTGGACTAACTCCCACAGTGAGCAAGGGGGTTGGAGTAGGTGGCCTCTAGGACCCCCTTCAAACTCTGTGTCAAACTCTCCCACTGTTGCCCCCCAAGCACCAAGAACACAGACCATCACTGCCCCAGATATAAGAACATAAGAGAAGCCATGTTGGATCAGGCCAGTGGCCCATCCAATCCAACACTCTGTGTCGCACAGTGGCCAAAACCCAGGGGCCGTCAGGAGGTCCACCAGCAGGGCCAGAACTCCAGAAGCCCTCCCACTCTTGCCCCCCAAGCACCAAGAATACAGCACATCACTGCCCCAGATAGTGTGTTCCATCTATAGCTTGTGGCTAACAGCCACTGATGGATCTCTGCTCCATATAAGAACATAAGAGAAGCCATATTGGATCAGGCCAATGGGCCATCCAGTCCAACACCTTGTGTCACACAGGGGCCAAAACCCAGGGGCCATCAGGAGGTCCACCAGCAGGGCCAGAACTCCAGAAGCCCTCCCACTCTTGCCCCCCAAGCACCAAGAATACAGCACATCACTGCCCCAGATAGTGTGTTCCATCTATAGCTTGTGGCTAACAGCCACTGATGGATCTCTGCTCCATATAAGAACATAAGAGAAGCCATATTGGATCAGGCCAATGGGCCATCCAGTCCAACACCTTGTGTCACACAGGGGCCAAAACCCAGGGGCCATCAGGAGGTCCACCAGCAGGGCCAGAACTCCAGAAGCCCTCCCACTCTTGCCCCCCAAGCACCAAGAATACAGCACATCACTGCCCCAGATAGTGTGTTCCATCTATAGCTTGTGGCTAACAGCCACTGATGGATCTCTGCTCCATATAAGAACATAAGAGAAGCCATATTGGATCAGGCCAATGGGCCATCCAGTCCAACACCTTGTGTCACACAGGGGCCAAAACCCAGGGGCCATCAGGAGGTCCACCAGCAGGGCCAGAACTCCAGAAGCCCTCCCGCTCTTGCCCCCCAAGCACCAAGAAGACAGAGCATCACTGCCCCAGGGTGTTCCATCTATACCTTGTGGCTAATAGCCACTGGTGGACCTCTGCTCCATATGTTGATCCAATGCCCCCTTGAAGCTGTCTATGCTTGTAGCGGGTGCTACCACTTCCTGCGGCAGTGATTTCCACGTGTCAATTACTCTTTGGGCGAAGAAGCATTAACCTTTAAAGCCCTTTACAGTTTGGGGCCCTCATGCCTATGGGACTACCTCTCCTGTTACAAACCCGATGTCCCTTTTGGTCATCCTTTTGGGCCTCTTGCAGGTGCCTGGCCCCAAAATGGTTAGATTAGCTATTACCGGGAAGGGCTTTCTCCATGATGGCCCCTACCCTGTGGAATGCACTCTCGGATAACAGTCACGCCCTGCAGGACTTGCTTAGTTTCCATAGGGCTTGCGAGGCCAAATTGTTCAGGTTGGCGTTGAGACGTTAACTAGATAGTCTGGATTGGTTTGATCGTGGTACTATCTGCTTTTTGTCGGTTTGCAACTTATCAGTTGTGAATGTTTTTTCAAGTATTGCAAGTCACCGCGAGATCTGTGGTGACTGAACAACACAATTAAATGAAGGCTAGATCTCAAGGAGGGGGTGGACCCATTTCTGGGCTGTACCGCTTCAGGTGGCAAGCAACAGCTCACAGAACCGCCTATGCAACTAACGACTTGCCATAAGAAAACTAACTCATGATGGTTAAATCAAAGTGGGCAGTCATGTTGGTCTGAAGCAACAGAACAAAGTTAAGAGTCCAGTGGCACCTTGAGAGCCAGTTTAGTGTAGTGGTTAAGTGCACGGACTCTAATCTGGGAGAACCGGGTTCGATTCCCCACTCCTCCACTTGCACCTGGCTGGATGACCTTGGGCAAGACGTAGTTCTGATAAGAGCTGTCCTTGAAAAAGAGCTTAACGTGATCGTTCAGCCTGCGACAGAACCTTTGTGCTGAACGGAGTGCGTTTTCCATTGGCTGGGAAGTGTTTTTAGCCGCTCTGAGACAGCTTTGGGTGGTGAAGGGAGGGGTATAAATCCAATCTCTTCTTCTTCTTCCGCTTCTTGAAGACCAACAAAGTTTTATTCAAGGTGTGAGCTTCTGTGTGCACGCGCATTTCGTCAGACAATGAAATGGAATTACAGATCATACTTGTATAAACAGATGGTAACCAGAAACCAAGCTTGTCATTCTGTTTATCTGTGAAAAAACACTTCACTGCTCTGCGTGCTAATGTAACAAGCCACCCTATACGTATACAAGTGTTATTCCATTTCACTGTCTGGCAAAGTGTGCCTGCACATGAAAGCTCACACCTGGAATAAAACCCTGTTGGTCTTCAGGGTGCCACTGGACTCTTTAACGTGATCGTTCAGCCTGCGACAGAACCTTTGTGCTGAACGGAGTGCGTTTTCCATTGGCTGGGAAGTGTTTTTGCACAGAGGAGCATTCACTCTACCTGCACTCCAAAGAGGGCAGTCTGTACGTTGCCTGCCTCTGTGAGAACAAGCCTTGGACTACGGGGCCAAGGAAGCATGCTGCGCTCTTAAGGAAAGGGGGAGGAAGACAGAGGGAGGGAGGGAGCCGGAGGGAGTTGAGAGCCAGCCGGGATTCACATTTCACAACAAAGGGGAAGAGATGGGAGCCCACCCTTCCACGTTGCTGTCCTGGAACAGAGAGATATGCTAGGATCGGGGGAGGCGGGAACCCAGCTGCAGCAACATCTGGATAAGCCAGCTCCCCGTTCTCTCCCCTCCCACACCCCTTAAGAGAGGAACCAGCCGGAACTCTCTGGAAGTTAAGTGGTTTCTCCCTTTTGTTTGCCAAGGGAGGGGGAGCAGGCTAGCAAAACAAGACCTTTTGCCTCCAGGGCAGGCAGCTGGGAGGAACTCCCCCCACACACACCCCTTTCCAAGGCCATCTACGTCTTTTTGCATTCTTGTAGGTGCATCTTTTCCTAAATCTCCAAGTACAGGGGGGATCTCTAATTCCTAATCCCTGCCTTAGTGACCCACTGTGGATTGGGCAGAAACAAAAAAACGCTTGTTTGTCCAGGTCAGTAACACACGTAGGATAGAGCTGAGCTTCAGGGAAGGCAGCAACATTTGCCAAGTCTCGGCCTTGGCCTCTCATTAGGGACATCCTCTTGATTTGTCTAAATTCCTTTACTATGGCACAGCACAGGGGTCATTTCCCAGAAAAACAGGTGCAGGAGCTCATTAGCATAACTCATCTGCATACACCACACCCCCTGACATCACCGGAAGTGTGTCAGAAGGCAACACCCACCGCTCAGGCTCCGCTGGACTGGGGGGGGGGATGTGCAGATCTGCCCTCACAGAGGAGGGAGAGCTTGTACCTGAATAAAAATTGGTCTTAAAGGTGCCACTGGACTGTTTTGGATTGCTAGCTGTGGGGGGGGGGGGAACACGCAGCTCTGCCCTCACAGAGGAGGGAGAGCTTGTACCTGAATAAAACTTAATCTTAAAGGTGCCACTGGACTGTTTTGGATTGCTAGCTATTGGGGG